>NC_089818.1:14575220-14798925 GCF_029633855.1 Hoplias malabaricus
CTACTGTACTTTCTCTGGGAAGGACGAAAAGTTATTTAAAAGAACATTAAGTCAAGAAGACGTAGTAAAAAAATACATCTGAGAGTGACTGTGTATAATTTACTATATTTTATACAACTACAACTCACAAGATGTAGAATCAACTTGCCCTAAACAGTCCCTGAATGAACCTATTTGTGCTCCATAGAGTGGGTCCCCACATGGAAGTGGCCATGTTTATAATAGGGGTTTAATTCAGAATCACATCCAGCCAGTGAAGTAGAATCAGTGGAGAATGACTTTCAGAGGCCAAAGAAAATGACATTAATTGCGAGAATCTCAGAAAGCTGCTCTGCTGTCACATCCAGTCCTCCACAAACAGGAGAAGATTGATAATTATCGATTGAAATGTGTCAATAAAAGCCTGTCCTCGGGATTAAAGCGGTCATTTGCTGTTTGTGATTCTTGGCAGCTTCAACTGTAACAGAGAGATGGGAGGCAAGGGGTTGGGCAGTGAACAGCTTAGTACCTTTAATTTGGAAACATAATTGGACCATATTTTACTTCAGTTGTAGAATTTGAAGTTTACATACATTTCAGCTACATATTTTAAATTTCATTTTCATATTTAATACACTTATGTTCAGAAACCATACAGATATTCCAATTGCTTTCTGCAGAGGGAATATAACGTATTTTCAAACAAGTGGACTTTAAGACCCCTGCTGTACCTTTAAAGAAACACCAGGTAATATTTGGGGAGTTTGCTTCTGGGGCTCCCCTCTAATGTAATTCATTTTTTACAGCAATAAAATCAAGTGAAATCAAATAAAAGGGTGGGTGTGGTTTCCTACCCTCCCCCTAAAGTTACATAGCACAGATTCTGTAGTGTTGAGCTCAGAGTAGTAACAACAGAGGCTCTATTCTCCCTATTGCAACTCAGTGGATGACTACCATTATTTTGAAGCTGTACTTTTAAGGTGCAAATATTACATACTGTTCCTTTAAAGTCATTACGTTAAATGTGATCAAAACTGTATTCTCTCTGGGTTTATAGGATGACTATCTTTCTCTCCCAAACACTCCCCTGGATCAGTGTCTTTTGGTCACGATGACCAAAGCCACAGTGATAACACGATAAAACTGTCCAGACCTAGTGCTTACCTTTTTAGGGTTGTTGAAGCCTGGTTTGCAGAACTGTTTGTAGTACTCCCAGTAGCTCTTATTGAACCTGTACTGAATCTGCATGTCTGTGTAGGTGGCAAAGCGGTCCGGACACTTCGATACGCACATCTGCAACAGAGTTTAAAGGGACTGCTCAGTTTTATTAGCTGACCATTACACTGACTGGCGTTAGTGGTTCTCAATCTGTGCAGTTCAGTTTAGTAAAGACGGTCTCTTGTTAATTTTCTTTCTTAACTTTCCTAAGCTTTATGCAAGTGGGTTCTGCAGTATCTCTTCAGAAGTATTCCCTGAAAAATTAAAATCCGTGGAGCTTTTCTGAACAAAAATGAAACAAACAAAGTGGGAAATACCAGGAAACACTAGCTTTTAAGTAGAAAGTGGGTGCACAGATGATGAAAATTGGACATTACCTGAGTAGTTGGACACTGGAGGTTTATTAGAACTGCAGGGCTGGCACATTTCAGTATGTTAAAGTAGAACAATATGCTTTTCTTTCTGAGGAAACAAAACACTGTGGATCAGCAGATATTCATGTTAATTTTAAGGCAACATCAATGCTTAAAACGGTTCACAACAGGCCTCTTCAGGTCAGGTCCTGGAATATATAAGACTGTGTTCATGATACTGACCCTGGGGGTTTGAACACAGTAGCTTATATGAGTCAGCTTATGGGCTAAAGAAGTCACTCATTAGCTGAATCAGGGGTTTTAGAACAGGGATAACACCAGAGAGCACAGCAGCGACATGTCTAGAGTTTTATATGTAAGATAGACGGTGACCAGACGTTCTCTTTTACCCGGACATGTCCTCTTTTTTAGACTTAAAAAATGTCCGGCCGGAATTTCACAAACTTCCGGGATTATGTTTTTCTAGAATTTACATGGAATTTCGAGAAGCGTTTCGTTCACAAACTAGTCCCGCCCCCTAAAATCTTCTGATTGGACGGTCTGACTGTAGAGCTACCGTTATTGGTCGATAACCTTCTCTGTACACATTTAATTGGTCAATCTGCACGTCAGTAGTCCTTGTTTACGTCAGAGGCAAAGCTCACGTACCCACCCTCATTTCGAGCAGCTATAGCGAAACGTAAATGTAAGTTCTCGGATGAATTAAAAAAGAAATTCCCATGTTTTGTGTAGCAAATAAAGGTGTAAAGGACCTAAAAGCACACATAGGTTCAGCTAAGCATACAACGGCAGCGAGGGGCGAGAGCTCAATCACCTAACCCCCCCACCCCCCCGAGACGTGTCCTCTTTTGCACCATCTCAGATCTGGTCACCCTGTGTAAGAATGATAATGATAATATATATAAATAAAAATTAAAACATGTATTATCTGGTATGTGTTTTCCAACTTTACTGGCCTAAAGAATACACAAAAACCATTTTAAAATGGTTTCAGGGACTTGAGACGTCTGGTTCCATTCACCACCACTGTGAATAATTATGCCAGAGGATATTCCTGTTTGAGTTTGTTCATTTCTTAGCTCTTGAATTAAGCCGAAATCTGGACCTGCACATTGAGTGCATAGTGTGCTCATTGCCAGTAGGGGTCAGTAAAGTCAAACAGAAAATGAATATAGCTGAAAATAAGTCTGTGCCATTAATGTTTTTATTTGGAGATGATATAGTTATCACGCTTGTAATGTGGGGATACCACACCTGAAAATTTAATAACATATTTTATATATTTCTGAATAAAAACGCTCAATGATATATACAGATTTGAATAAGAGGAACGATGTCAGATTGACTCAGAATAACCTGCCATTTACTGCAATAACAGCATCATTGAATGCTATGGACCAGTGCTGGAGTAAAGCTGGAGTATTTACCATTACACAAAAAGAGAACTGAATTAACTGCTGGTGTCACTGTGTGACCTCCCCATGCGTAATCTTTTAAGCCCAGAGAGTAACACATCCCCAATTATAAAGCGCACGGACCCAGCAGTGGCCAATCCACCGCAGAGTAAACAGTTCTCCCTCCATGGCCGTGCATAACAAACACTCTTATCTCCGTTCCCCAGCTCTGCTAATGAGCAACTTTTCATCCTCCCCAAGGTTACGTCCTGCCAATCATCTCCAGCTCCACAAAGAACAGCTCAATACCTAAAAAGTAATGTGTATTGTGTAGGGGGTGGTCTTTTAAATGTTAACAAACTTTTGATATTGTCCTAGCTAAAATGATTATACATGGGCATTAACCCCTCGGGCTTAATACAGAAGAGATTATCGTTGTCCATTACATCAGCTCCATAGGACTATATAGGTGCACTTTGTGGTTCAAAAATTTTATATTGTAGTTCATCGGTTGCTCTGCATACTCTGTTATCCCCCTTTTACCCTGTTCTTCAATGGTCAGGACCCCCAGTGTGTGAGTGTGTGTTGTGCTGGTCCATGTGGATCAGACCCAGCAGTGCTGCTGGAGTTTTTAAAAGCTGTGTCCACTCATTTGATGACAACTCTATTAAACATATTTAAATATGCTGCTGTCATAATAAGCTATTATCCAATTAGCTACTTGTTGCTATGCAGTTTATGCCGTTTCTCTACACTGATTGGTTGTTGTATAATGCAACATTATCTATTGTCGTGTTATCTACATATCTGTGATTGTTGGCTGGTACTCACGCATTGGGGGTGCCTTTCTGACCACAGAACTGACCCAAGCTGTCGGTGGGATGTATCACCTTCCTCGGGTCACCGTGAATCCACGCTGCAAACACCACAAGAGAAAAACACAGTTAAACCCTATATTTGTTCAGAAAGATTTTAATAAAGGCCTTTAATATTAAGTTTGTTGTTCTGACAAGGCTTTACACTAGATGTTCAAACATTGCTGTAAGGATCTGATGGCAGTCACAAGAGTATTAACAACATCAGGTACAGATGGATGATGATTAAGACTGGACCACAAACACACTCTAACTCATTACAGAAGTAATTAATGGAGTGCCATCAGTCTAGAGAATACAGCTCTCCAGCTCCACACCTCAATGCTTAGGGGCTCAATAGTCCTCTAGCCCACGCTTATGGACTAGAGGCTTATGTACAGCTGTTCTAGTGTGTTTGCCATGCTCAGTGCCAAGTGTGGGCAAGAGGGTATAAAGCCTTCCAGCACTGAGCTGTGTAACAGTGGAACTGCATGCTCTGGAATGACTGATGAGCAGAAGTGTTACACTAGGTAGCCTTTTTATCTTAAGATTACAGCTTTATTGTTATTGTGATACTTCACTGAGCTGTAACAGGGAGAATAGAGCCTCTGTCATTGCTACTCTGGGTTCAGAACTGCAGAAACCTCACTATGTAACTTTTTGAGGAGGGTAGGAATCCACCCTCTGCGTCCCCCTTGATATTAGGACAGTTTTGTAAAAGACGTTTACACTCTTCAGCTGTAGGGGGAGCCCAGGAGCAAAAACACCAAATCACACCTATTATTGCTTTATAATGATTTAACATCCAACAGCAGTACTTCTGTCCAGTCATGTTTCCAAGGCTGAGAGCCACCAATTCCTTACAGCAACGTTCCAAAATCTACTGTAAAGCATTTACAAAAGAGGCTTCTACTGCAGGAAAGAGAAGAAACACTACGAAGCTTTGAACCTACAGAGTACAGTACAAACACAAAGTTCTGCGGCACTATTTGTCAATATTTTCCCCAATTAACATACAATATATTCCTTCAAAGCAATATTCATTCATTAAAATTCATGCAATCAGAAGCAGCACTCTGTAAGAATAACCTGAGGAAGGATGAAAATACGAGGACGGAGATGCTTCTCAGAGGCACGAGGTCTCAGGGATGATCAATGGGATTTCTTTGTTATCGTGAGATAATTACCCCCATCCCGCTGAGTGGAGGAACTATTGATTTCCTCTCTTTCCCCTGCCCCGCCAGCTTTATTAATGAAGTCGCCACATACAAACAAGTGACAGCTCCTGTCGTCTCTAAATTCTGCGGATCTCTACACTGGTAAACAATCTGTCCACATACTTACAATCTGTATGGGTGGGACGTGTTCTAATGTTACAAAATGACTCTGAAGCATCTCAGCAGAGCTCCACTGACCATACAGGGGTACTTTGTAGTGCTACTGTTACAGACTGTTGTCCTTCTTTTGCAACATTTAGGTGGTGAACTAGTCTCATTTTTAACCTACTCTTACTGTCACTGCTGAACTGTGAATAGTCCACCAACCAAAAACATCCAGTCGACGGTGTCCTGTGTCCACTGATGAAGGACTAGAGGACGACCAACACAAACTGTGCAGAGACAGATGAGCTACTGTCTCTGTCTTTACATCTACAAGGTGGACCAACGAGTTAGGAGTGTCTTAACAGAGTAGACAGAGAGTGGACACAGTGTTTTAAAACTCCAGCAGCACTGCTGTGTCTGATCCACTCGCACCAGTGCAACACACATTTGAACCCAAGCACACAGTTCCACTTTTCCATTGTCCAATGATAGGTGGCTTTATATATCAGCTTCAGGGTCCTGGAGGCTGTGGATTCAAGTCCCACTCCAGATGACTGTCTGTGAAGAGTTTGGAGTGTTCTCTCTGTGTCTGTGTGGGTTTCCTCCAACCATCCAAAAACACATTGGTAGGTGGATTGGTGACTCAAAGGTGTCCGTAGGTGTGAGTGTGTGAGGGAGTGTGTGTTGCCCTGTTAAGGACTGTTGCCCAATCCAGGGTGTGTTCCTGGGGAGGCTCCGGACCCACCGCGACCCTGAAATGGATAAGCGGCTACAGACAATGAATAAAAGAAGGATGCTTGGCATTGAGCATAGGGCACCTGTTCCATGTCACATGTTCCTATGGGGATTATAAGCTGTGTGTGTGTCATCCTAAATCATCACACTCTGAGGACTGAGTTATGCACCAAGTAATATGATTATAGGTAAAAATAACGTAAAATGGTACATTTTTGGTACAACCACTACTTCAAAATAACAGCCCACTTTTTCCAATAGCTCACAACTGAAACAGGTTTAAAACACCCCACTGAGAGTAAGCTGTTAGAGTAAATGTCATAGCTATGAAGCATTAGCCTTAGCTCATACACCACTTCATTCCCATTAGAATTGTTATGTGTCTCATTTCACTGGTAGATACTTTGATTGTTTCAAGGAATAAAGCTTAAAGGAAGAAAAAGACTGAAATGGGTGAAATATAGAGCTGTACAACTTGGGGAAAATATCTAATTGTGATTTAGATGGCAATTATTTTCTGTAAATTAAGGTCAAGTCCTGTTTTTAGAAGCAAGAAGATGAAGAAGGTCTGGCTCTAATGTCGGACGCTGAATGTAGAGGTAGACTCTGATTTACACAAAGGAGATAGGTTGCTTCTGATTGGTCCGACTCCCTCTGGTTATATTTCAGACTCTCTTCTTGAAAATGTAGGCTGGGATTTAATCTGCACTCTTTCAAACTGAGATTTCTATCTAAAACCTATTCTTCTTTCAGCCCTAGTTGAATGAGCTTACATTATTCTTACCCATAATCTCTCAAAAAGAAATATTACACATATCAACAAGAGTTAAGATGTTTCGCTTAATGAGATTCCATTTGTTGCTGCTAAAATCGCTTTAAAACTCCCTCTTTTTGTCAACAGTAAACTGTAAAACTGAAAAACACCCACAGAGAAGAAGTAATTAGGGTAATGTCATGCCTAGAATGAGCTCATACACCACTGCGTTCCCCTTAGTACTGTACTAATCTGGCTCAAATGTGCACTGTATGCAGATCAGTTGTTATACTGTTGTTTATTGCGAGACGGGGGGTGATGAGCATTGGGACGGCGGGGTTTTCTTTGTGCACCGTTCACAAAGGCAGAGGCACGAGACGGTGTGTCTGGAGGATGATGTCATTGGTGATTTCATCTTTTTTCGAGGGGATTAAAGTGGTGTGTGAGTGTGTGCGTGTGTTTGTGTGTGTTGGTGTGTGTGCAGAAGGGGGGTCTGGTGGTGACATCATCCTTAGCTGCCTGGGAGAGATATGGAGAAACTCCATCATCCCACCTCCATTACAGCCTCCATACTGTTGGCTAAAATGAACTCATCATTTTAAATAAGCTTAGATCATCCGGTCTTGAATAGAAAAGTGACGCTGGATCAGTCCAGAACCTGGGATTTTGGACACAGGGGACAAACCGCATCAGGGGACATATGACCTAATTACAGCATGTATCCAGATATTTGTAGAAACCTCTTTACTCAGTGCTGAGGATGTAAATACAGAGTTGTATACATCACTTTTACTGCAGTTATAACCTCTACTTCTAGCTGGAACATTGCTTTGAGGATTTGATGGCAGCTACAGTAACATCAGTGAGATCTGGTGCTGATGTTGGGTGATTCCAGATCCCTAAAGATAATGTGTTCAGTTCCACTGCTTTCAAAGAGCACATTTCCTCTGCTCCACAGCCCAGTTCTGAAGGGCTTGCTATGTTTCTGTTCTTGTATTAAACCCTTTGAGCCACACTGCACATTTGAAGGTGCCATGATGTGCAGGAGCTGAGTGATTGAACACTTCACAGTGTTTCGTAGTCTAGCGCGTTCAGAGCTGAGTATAAAAGCACAGCTGACGAGCCCTACTTAAGATTCTGAGCAGATAAGAGTTCCTGACTTTGAGAGACACTGTTTTGAGTCTGGACGATGGTGTGCAACAGCAAAGCTCCCTGAGAGAGGTTATAGCCTTCATTAACGTCATGTCACTGTGATAATATTATTTTTCAGCTGGAGCTGAATTTAAAATTCCTCCAATTCATCAATGCAATGCAAATTGTACTGTTAAAATACTAGTAGAAGGATAAATGAAGGGGAATTACACCCATATTTCAAATATCTCCATAATGAAATGGTTAAGAAGGGTTTAATGTGACAAGCTCCTTTATAGAGAAAATGTTCTGGATCCTCCTCTGCATTTACCGAACAGCAACACACACACACACACACACACACACACACATTTGATGCTCTGTGCTAACACAGTGGAGGGATTCTATCAAAGGGATTTTAAACAAAAGGCTGATGCGTTCCTAGCCCCTGGCTTAGCGCCCTTTTTTACACTTCAAACGGGATCTGCATTCATTTGGCCCGCTGGCTGACACGAACAATGAAGCGTGGGACAACAATAATTCCCTCTCACGCTTATCCCACAGCGCTGACACTTTCCCCATAATTTCACACAAGCTGCTCATCTCTCATTCAGTCAAAAACCAAAGGTTCTCTGAATTGAAACACAAAGACAGTGTCCCAAATGGACATGGGTCGTCCATTTGTCCATTTGTGGGCCAGCGGGTTACAAAGACATCCAAGCACTGGGCTTTGGGACAATGGGAGTGTGAACTCTGAAGTGATGGAGCACCGTCCAGTACCGTTGGGCTTTGTGGAATCAGAGTGTTGTTTGTGGCCTCAGTAATGTTCATGTGATGTGACAATGAATATCTGGCTCTGTTCCAAATGGATCTCAAAATCCTGTGTAGTGAACTATGTAGTTCCTTATACAGCAGCTTCTACACCTAAGTACTACACAATATGTCTAGCACTAATCCATTTATATTCAGCTCTCACCCGCACGGCTCCTTTTCTACAATTGAGGGCATTATTTTGGTGCGGAAGTCATAGATTCATCATCCATGCAGTGCACTATGTAGGAAGCACAGAGCCATTTAAGACAAAGCCTGGAATCATGACCGGTACTGGTTGACGACCAGAACACTAAGCCCAAAATATGCCTGACATTTTATCTGACCCGTCACATTTAGGTCACATGCACATGAATCAAATGCATATATGATTTAGGAGCACATTCGAAAGTGACTCAAATCTGAATGGAAAAGATCAGATTTGACATATCCACACGTCCTTAAAAAAATCAGATGTGTCACTTTAAGGCATCAGATTTTATCACTTCAGCTTGGTAATGTGAACTTATTGCCTTAAATTCTCAAGTTTTAATGAAGGTTAATTAAACATGACCGGAATATTAAAATGAAGCATAAATGGGATCTTGCATTTTAATTAGATGTGAAAAAACTGGAAAAAGATAGCGAAGATATGCAAAAGAACATTAGAGAAAAATAGCTGTCAATTTGTGAGTCTTGTGTTTCCTAGTTCAATTATGCTGCAATTAGACCTGTTTTGGGTTAAAACATTTCATAAATATTATCCTTTTTATAGGAACACAGGACTCTGGAAACATAGAAATGACCTTTTTTATTTTTTGTGTCTTTTGTTATAGTTTTTCAGTGCAGTTTAAGGCCAAAATAGTTCTATCAATGTCCTGACTCAAAGTGAGCACACGTTTTGCCCTCAAGCTGACCAAATATATCACAAAAATGCACAAGCTACATGAATGAAACAAGCATTGCTAGCGTTAGCGTTAGCATTAGCGTTAGTCGCTGAGGAGAATAGTAAGAAATAGAGGAGATCCTCACGTGGCCAGACACATAAAAAATTCATGTTCCTCCATCAGAGAAGACGGCAATGAACATACACACGTGCACACTCACTCACACACACACACACACACTCCAGAATAGCCCACAGACAGAGTACACATACTCTCGCCAGCTTGCTAATTCTCTCATTTCTTTTGTTTTTGACTCTTTTATCTACATCACTTTAAAGTTTCCAGCTTGTGGTTTCAACTCTTCTTTACCAAAGCCTTCATAGAGATGGCATGACATAAGCATTAGCTTTAGCAACAGCCTCCTCTGTGATCAAGTATTTTGAGCGGTTTCCTCTCCTGTAGGCTATTGCTGTACATATCAATATTGTGCTCTCATCTATGTCTAACACACTGACAGAACCTTGCAAACTAAATCCAATTAAATAACAACTACAACTTCAGTAACTTCAGTAGCTGGATGCTAATCAGTTTGAGCCTACCATTATATAAGAAAACATGTCATATTATGAAAGACTTAACATTTGAGACAATCAAATAGCCGAAAAGTACCCGTTACTACATTTTCAGGATGACATTACATATGATTGCATAAAAAGATAAATGTTAAAGGATTATAACTAAACAAACAAAAGTTTCCCAGACTATATATATATATATATATATATTTGTTAAAAAATCTAGTGAAAATAGGACCCATAACAACAATGCAACATCAATATCACTGTGTGTTCCTGTGAAATAATTAGTGTAAAACAGTTAATAGTGTAAAACAAAGTTGCATCACAAATAACTATTCAGAATACACTGGCACTATGGTTTTCCCTATTATCTAAGATTGAATGTGGCAATGTAACACAGCACACAAACAAATTTTCATTCTCTCAGTCCCCCGAAGCACTGAGGCATCTGGCATTTTGAGAATGGCATCATCTCCCTATTTGCAGCAGGGTGGCCTAACCTTTGTTTGATTTAATATCACTTTCCAAACTATTGTAAACTTGGCCTTTGTGCTTCTTTTGGAAAATATAAGGATGACTAATACCATTCATTTCCCCACAGAGTAGAACAGCTTATGACTTCAGACCAGATTGAAAACAGACAGAAAAAAAAAACGCGCCCACTCACCCACGGTGCCCAGCACAACGTAGCCAAGGATGACAATGATGAAGAGCACGCAGCACAGCACATCCGTACAGCTTCTGAAAAGGAGAGAGAGAGAGAGAGAGAGAGAGAGAGAGAGAGAGAGAGAGCATATCTTCATCATTTAGGAGCCCCTGAGAAGTGCTAGAAGAGAAAGAGTTGCAGAAAGAATGAGGCAATCATATTTCATCTCCAACTCAAAATATATTCAGTGTTTCTGTGATTTATTGTTATTTAAATCATGCAACTCATCCACAGTGCCATTTATTGCAGAAGCTTCATGTTACTTCTGAAATAATCAAAATAGTTTATTCCTCCTGATTACACTCTCAGTGAGGAATTCTAAACATATATAAACTAAATATGCCAGTAAAAATGCAGGAGCCATTTGCTTCCTGACAGCCAGGAACAGTACAACATTTAATCGTTTTCTTACATGCTGCACTTCCGCAGCCCTGCCACAGACTCTTTGTCAAGACTCATTATCACATGTGGGTGTAGCTGAAGTGATTTAGGCTCAGTGAATGGATGGAAACACATTCATACATGTGATGTCACAAACATGATGAATTTAAAAGGAATAACATTGCACTTTTTTATATACTGATGGTTCGAAACAGGAGTCATTTGTTCAATTTTGTTGTTTCCATAATTTATCCAGCTCTATTGTACTTCAAAAGTGTTTATTTTGTTTCTTGCAGACTGAGTGCTTACTATTCATTCATTCATTTTCTGTAACGGCTTATCCCTACCCGGAATCACCGGGCGCAAGGCGGGAACACACCCTTGAGGGGGCGCCAGTCCTTTGCAGGGCGACACACACTCACACATTCACACCTAGGGGGACTTTTGAGCCACCATTCCACCTACCATCGTGTGTTTTTTGGATTGTGGGAGGAAAAACGGAGCACCTGGAGGAAGCCCACGCAGATACAGGGAGAACACACAGAACCCTTCACAGACAGTCACCAGTAGCGGGGCTTAAAGAGTGCTTACTAACTGTTCTTTTTTCAATTCCTTTTCAAAGAAATGACCAACAAAATACTGTTAAATGCACAGGTTTGTGTGGCTTTGTTATTGTAAATAAAATGTACAGTTGTACACTGTTACAGCAGTTTGCATCAATGTGTGTATAAACAGCAGGTGAAAATGCCACATATTTAAGGGTTAAAAGCACATCTACAAATCCTCCCCATAGCTATATGCACATATACAGCACTCGACTAAAGCTTTGAAGTGTCTGTCAAGCTCATAACAGCAAGGTCACATCCCACTGTAAGAGAGGAAAAACTCCAGAGAGTCACAGATGCAAATCTTGACAAGGACAGAGGAGAATATCTGCTGAGTAGAGAGAGAGAGAGAGAGAGAGAGAGAGAGAGAGAGAGAGAGAGAATGTGACTTAAAAATTACCTGTCAAGATGTTCAGCATTGGTTTTTGGATATAGACGATAACAATGACTTGTGATGCTTTGTGAATTCCTGAACTTGTGTTAAAGGGGAGTTCCACTCAACTTTCCACTTTTTATTTATGTGTAATTCAGTGATTGAGATGTAAACAAACAAATTGCTTTATGGAATAGTTTATTAAACAGGAATCACTACATTGGTGATGATTCTAAAATAGTCATAAATAGTCAAAAATACTATTTCACTTTGCATTACCCCCACCTTGAATATACTTCAAAATATATTTTAGGGCCAGTGCAGGTTTTTCAACACCACTGTGAACAAACCCGAATAGTGTGGAGCATTACACACTCAACCAGACACATTCAAATACACTTTTTTTTACATCTTAACCATTTAATTACACAGAAATCAAAGGAGTTTAATTTAAAACAGAGCTAACAATCAATGAAATTGGAAGCACCAATTACCACTGACTTCTTCCGTCACCATGCAGTTACCATGGCCTGAACTGTTCCTTTAATTCGGGAGAGTTTGGGCTGCTCTGTAAAAGTTGACGATGTGTCTGTCTGGTGGCCAGGGGAAAGCCTGGAGAGATTCTTCTGATCTCTCTCTCTCTCTCTCTCTCTCTCTCTCTCTCTCTCTCTCTCTCTCTCTCTCTCTCTCTCTCTCTCTCCTGTTATAACTCCCACTTGCACACCCAGAGAAAAACCTTGCCAACCTTCTGTGCTGGGTCTATTTTTTTGGGTTTCAGACCTGTTTAGAAATCTCTCTCTTCTTAATTTGGAGGAATGTAAGACCAGAGCCTAACATAACTGCTTATTTTTGTATATTCTTTAATTAATTTTCAGTTTACACAAGAACAGACAGAAACGATATCCTGCTATTCCCTGTTTCTGCTTATCCCTGTTTCCAAAACATAATAAACTTCTAATACAGAGGCTAACATGGCTGTGCATATATTATTTTTAGCATTATGCTTCCCTTTTGTCCATGATTATAAATAACAGCATGTCATAAAGGGGCAGAAAGCTGATAATTAAATCTAATAGATAATGCTGAACAACTCAATATTATTTGTGGTGAGTGTGTTGGCATAGAAGTGCTAATAAACAACGCTAATCATCTTCTATTATTAGCTGCATTAGCTTTTTAGTCCTAGTTTACAAGTAAAGAAGCTTACTTTAGACAATACACTGTTAGGCGTAAGGGGGTAAAATTGTAGTGGGTTGCTATAAAAGTGGCATTTTGGCAAATGCTTTAATAAACGACAAAAAAATTGAGGTTCAACTCTAGTGCACTGAACTCAATATCTTTGCTCTGACAAGTTGCTTAACTTATGGTAATTTCAGAAACCCCTGAACCACCGTGAAGCTCTTGTATTATTTATCTTCTTATTATTCACCAGTATTGAGAATTCCATGACATGAACTCATCCAGAGAGTGCTATCAACCCCATAAACATCTTAAGCTTTAGCCTCTTAAGACCTTCCTGTAGCTTCTCTAAGCCTCTACATGCCAAGATGGAGACTAAACCCTGATTAATGGAGGTCAATCCAACTCCACCACTGACACCTTCCACACAGCCCGGCTATAAATGGCCCCCAGGGGCCACAGAGGGATTTCTGAACAGGTCGCTTTCCATGCTAATCCGATCAGAGCTCATTAGAAATGCCTTGCAGCAGGTGCAGAGTCCGATCACATTTCTGCAGCATTTCTGACCCATGAGGATCCTTAACCGACTCCATGCTGTGGGTTTACACTTCCTTCAGCACATTTTTCTGAAAAGATGAAGAACCAAATTGCTTGCAGATTCCATAGAGTGGGTCCCCCACACAAAGGCAGCCATGTTTAAAATCTCTGATACATCTAGGCTACTAGGTTTCAGCCCACCACAAAAAAATAAATCATGTTAAAGACATCGAAAAGATGATATGGCTAGCTGTTTTCATCATCTAACAACGTTTATATTTGGACCAAATCAGACAGACCAAACAGCTTAAATTATAATGTCTTTTTTTGGGGGGCTAAAAAAAAAGGCCATGACGGACCGACCAGATTTTAGTGTCATATGACACCTGGTGTATGTTGGGAGGGTTTCATCTGAATAATGATTCATGGACAATACATACTAGATCACACATTGCTCTAAACATTTCAGAGATACTGAATGACATCACTAAATAATATGCAGTTCCACCGTTACAGCTCCTTTTTACCCT
This sequence comes from Hoplias malabaricus, assembly GCF_029633855.1. Lineage (NCBI taxonomy): Eukaryota > Metazoa > Chordata > Actinopteri > Characiformes > Erythrinidae > Hoplias > Hoplias malabaricus. The sequence goes on from NC_089818.1 coordinate 14,589,568, forward strand.
TTAAACTAGAGGTGGGACTTGATTAAAAAAATTAATCAAATTAATTAGAAGATTTGTAATTAATTAATTGAAATTAATCACATTTTAATCACATTTCAATATTTAGCATGAGAAATATTGATTTAAGTTTGGTTAATGAATGAATCAATGAACATACGCTTAAATTCAAAATCTTGTTTATTTTCCCACCAGTCTACTACCAGTGAATTGGTCAATTTGTCTGACGTGGACTTTGATATTTTGTTTCTGAATGTGAACCCCGACATGTGGTCGAGTGTTGACTGGCGACACTGTTTGTGTTACAGTGATCCCTCGCTACTTCGTGGTTCATCTTTTGCGGATTCACTACTTCGCAGGTTTTTTCAAGGGGGCTTTTTTATTATTTACATGTATTAGACTAGGCCTGTAGGTGACAAAATATATCATTTACAAGTGTTTCTTACGTACAGTACATGTGTTGTTCATGTCCACATCCGAGTGAAATTTACTTACGCTAATTCACAGCCTAGGAATTACTCTATTAAAGAAACTGGTAGGATATCACATGTAGTTCCAGCTGAAAAACATTATTGAATGACTGTTTAATGCAAAGGGTGGGTTGTTAACAGCACAGGAAGGGTTTTAAAAGTCCAAATACTCTTTAAATACATAAAAAAATATATCTTTCCTCTACTTCACGGAAATTCGTTTTTTGCGGGTGGTCTTGGAACGCATCCCCCACCAAAAACGAGGGATCACTGTCCTGTTAACACTGACTAACACTGTTAATTACTGACCTGCGCGCTAGCCCCAACATGTTTTGCGTTGAGGTGGTAACGAACGGTGGAAGTGCTCCTGTGAAAAGCAAACTCCTTCCTGCATTAAGTGCAAATAACAAGATTTTTGTTTGTACTTCCATCTGGAAGTTTCTTGTATTTAAATTTCCCATCCACTAGCGTAGTCTCTTCCGTCATCTCCATCATGTTCATCACATTGTGCGTTGTTACAATCTGTGTACCTGGAACTCATGGTGCATGGTTTCCATGGTGCAAAGTGTGATTAAAATGTGTACATTTTTTTATTTCGTTATTTTCCCCGTAATTAATTAATCGAAATTAACGCATTAAAGTCCCGCCCCTACTTTAAACTCGTACTTAGCACTGGGCACAGTGGCCTTCCATCCACAGCATTTTGTTTCATAGTTGATTGTGAAGAGCGAGGAGCAGAAGCTCTGTTTTTTAGCCATTTTCCCTCAGTTCTCTTTCTTCTCCATTCTCATTTTCTCAGTTTTTACTCAGTGCTCTTAATTCTCGGCACACATTGTGTCCATTTTGCTGCATTTAACCTTTTCTTTGTGCTCTCACATAAACACTGGTCCAGTTCTGTGAATGGACAGACTCAGAGGAGGGGTTCTGAAGTGTTCTAAAGTGACTGCACTCTGCAAGAAGCAGCACAAAATCTTCTAGTTTTTTTCCATGTTTTCAAACTTAGGTAACTCAAGACAAAACTGACTGAGTATTCTTATTTGGTATTGTGTGGCTCCAGATACACATGGTAATGCCTAAAATTGTATTTTTTTCATATGTCCCCTTTAAATAGACTGGACCTGCAGAGGCAGTGGGCTATTATTGGGAGATGGTGTTCAGTTAGAGTTCAGGGAGGTTTTCTGTGGTGTATAACACTACGTCTAAGTCTGTCTCTTATGAAATGATTGCGTAAGGTTGCACGGGCAAGGCTGGAGCGCCGGAGAGTTAGGATCATGAGAATTTTGAGGAAGCACTTACGCTGATTTTAGCACCATGACACTTCTGGAAAGGCCAGCTCAGGTACTTTCTGCACACTCCTGTCCCAGGGGCAGAGATTCCTTCAGTAGCATTCAGCTCAGACCACACACAGTGGCTTGAACAAACAACTTTCGCTTGCTGAATTATTCAGAGGGATTTTTTTCTCCTCTTGTTAGAGACTTGCACTTGCTGCCACATTCCCATCCATACGCTGGAGCTCTGGTCTACTCCAGCTGTGTCATTGTCCAGCTGAATCTGATTTCTGTTCACTTCTGTGCCTTCCTGCTCAGGGTCTATGCTATAGTATGCTTTGTTTGGATTTGCTATGCTCAGTCTGGGGACTTGGAAGGATGGGTGGATTACGTTGTATTAATTTGTAGCACCTTTTGTTTGGATTTCAGAGGTGGAGTCTAGTTTACAGCTGTGTACATAGTAATACAAGCAGAATTGTTCATGTTTGCTAGCTCCCCTATGGGATTTCTAGTGTTATGGTAGCTCATATTTTGGTTGTTCTAAATTAAGCTCTATGTTTAAAGCCTATAAAATATTTATCTTATTGTAGCAGAGAGGTAAACTTGTTACAGTTCATCTGGTTAAAATATAGCGCAGATTCACAGTCAGTGGCCTCCATAAAACGTCCAGAATTAGGTTGATTCCTATTTTTCCTGTTATCTTCTTAATCAAGTTAGTTGTTAATCTCATACTCAAAGCTTCCAGTCTTGCTCCTGAAATCTGAGTAGGGACTATATATAGAGATCACATTTTTTTATCTGACTCAGAATGGCAGCTTGTAAAAAGTAATCCTGCAAGAGCTGGTTGCTGCAACAAGGAAGGAACAAATTCTACTGATTTGTCTGAACTGATGACAGTGCTGTGTTCAGTCCCAATCAACAACAACACGCCAATACAAGGATGAGTAAACAATGCTTAACGTAACAGCCACTGTTGTTGTGGTTTCCGAAGCCTGCTGTTTCCATCAGAGACGAGGTTTTGGGCTGTCACTGGCTGCAATGATCTGCACAGTAGACTTGGTACCTTTCCTGATGCAACCATCTTGTTTCACCTTGGATAGGCACTGGCATGAGGACCACACCAGCACAACCCCAATGACAATATAGCGGCTGTCGGGAGAACACCCCAAATTCCATGCAGACAGGGACCCAATGAAAAGCCTAAGCTCAGACTTCATGGCCTTAAAGTTGGGCAGCAACAACATTATTCATCACCATGGCAACATAGCAATGACACCAACAATGACAGGTCACTTTGAATGTACTATTTTATTTTATAGGTCAAAAGTTTACATGAAATTATGTCCAGCTATTCATGTTACTGAAATGATATCTCTGGATGTAGATGATGTAATTGAATGTAACCATTTGTGCCAAAAACAGAAATTAAGTTCAAATCAAAGTGTCATTTCTTTCAGTGTAAACAGTGTTCTTACTTTTTTAAAAAACAACTTATTTCTCCCACATAAGCACACAGGTCATCAATTTCCAATTACAGAAGCTTAACAAGTCTTTCAGTTTGATGCAGTGAGAATGAAAAGAACCTCTGAAAGAAAAATGAATCAACTCAAAACAACATTAACATTACTCCAAGTTCCTTCTACACGTCTCTGCTGTTCTCTCAGCTCCTGGGAGAGGGCGAGAGAGGGGGAAAAAGGGCTGTGGCTACTGCATAACTGCTTTGCTGTTGGTGGGGGATCTATAATTACATCTCTGCTATCAAGAGTCAATCTCTTCTATCTCTCTCTTTCCACTTCAAGGGAGTCTTACAGGGACTGGGCAGGAATTTAAATGGATGAGGCATTCAAGTCTCTGCCGGGGAAAATTATTCATCCTTAATTTACTAAGATTGCTGCTTAAAATGTGAGGGATGGACATGTAAAGCTAATGTCTCTCGCTTGGCTTTTTTTTTGACGTGTAATTACATGGTAACAAATGGCTTATTAATTAGGCGTGATAATCTCTACAACACCCTACGGCAAAGATAAATATTACCCTCATTGCGGCATCCACAAGGGACTCACTCATTTGCGCTAATCAAGATGGGAAGTTTTGAAACATCAGCACTGGAAAAGGCAGGGTCAGTCAAAATAATTAGCTTTCAAACAAATCTAAACTTCAGAAACTGACTTGGCCAAAACAGATGGTTAATTAAGTGTTCCTTCCTTCTAGAACCATGAACTTTATATAGAGTCATATGTATGTTTAAATTCATCTGTGCTTTGTGAAATGTCCTTCAGAAAGATGGTGTAAGTTTTGAAAATGGTTTTATGTAAGCACCAAAAATGTTTTTTTTTTTTTTTGCTAGCATAGACCACATGCAGAGACACAATGGGGAGGGTGGCTTGGATGTGTGTGCGTAATGCCGTGCCCCCACACCCAGGGCTTAAGTGGTCAAAGAGAAGGGAGGAGATGGGGTGGCGGTGGGTGCAATGTTGTTCAACAAGTGGATGAATTGAGAGTGAAGGGGTATTAATAGAGTGGTGGCGAGGTGATTGGTGTGTGGTCTCGCTCCCAAAACTACGTCACATTGTGACTTCACTTTGTTACAAACTGGACATAATAAGAAACCACTTTGTTGTTACATAGAACCATTTACAAACACCATTTATATCACCGTATGTTATAAATTGTATAGTGCTGTAATGTAATGTGTAAATTTTAATAGTAAGATATACATCTGCATATTTCTTAGCTATATATTAAACACCTTGTATATTTTAACAATACGACATTGTGCGCATTTATATAGTGTACGTTAATGTGTGTAAACTGGAAGTTAATGTGCGTACATACTGTAATTATATTCTGCATTTCTGTTTATTTATTATTGCAAGGGACTATGCACCTAAGATTTTCACACACTTTTCACTTGAGACAAACCTTAGATTGGATTTTGATTTGATTTGAATATATAAAGACTATAAATTGCAAAAAGATGAATTCTTAGAAGCCAATTGTTTGGATTTAGTAGCCATTCAATGGAGAGGTTATTGGTCAATGAGTGTCCTAGACGCCAGTGGGTTGTTGTTGGTGTTGGTGGCCCACAAGAAAAGTTAGTAGCAGTTGTTAAAACAGGGTACAGGCCATACACTAAATTGACCACAGCTATGTCCACCACTTGTCAATACATTTGTAAACACCAGCCATAACGACTGAATCAAACTACATGGTAACTCTTTACAATAAGGGTACATAATTAATGATAATTAAAACAGAAATTTGCCTTATTAAATAGTTAAGTAATGTCACAACTAATCACTAAAAATTATAATAAAAATAATTAGCTTTAACAAGCATCCTAAAATATATCTATTCTTATTTCTGTTATTACTTAATGATTAATTGTGAGTTGAATTAATTGTTAGAAATGATTATTACTGTCTTTTTACTAAAGGTTGCCTTAATCACCCATTATACTTTAACTAAATCTACATTAAAAAGTATTTGCTCGTTTAATGCGCCTCTCAGGAGCACCTGCACATGAGCCTAAGAACACCACGCACAATGCGTCAAAGTGTCGACCAGAAGGGTGTAAAAGCCCCTCGACACCAGATCCAGAACACCTTTGGTGAGTTGCAGTAGTGTTTTTGATCCAGAACTAATCCCCCCACATTAGTATCTTGCCACATTAATGCACTCTTATAGCTGCCACCAAACCCTCAAGGCAGTGTTCCAATAACAAGTCTAAAGCCCTCTCTCTCTCTCTCTTTGTGAAACATCCAGAGCAGGTCTCTGAGCTACAGCCAGCTGTAATTAGGGAAGTGAGCAGAGCAGTCATTCTTTATTTAATGGTCTGCTGTCACTATGTGGGTTACTGGGTTTGTGTTTGCCAGCTGACCTGCTTCCACTGGAGCCATCCCTGCCTCACCTTAACAACTTATACACACACACACACACACACACACACACACACACACACACACACACACACACTTGTTTGCGGCAGGTATTATGACAGGTGCAGAAAATGCAGCTCTTAGTGGATACTATCTTGTCATAAGGATCACTGGAATTGACAGGAGCAGCTGCATGCACCGATTTAGGGCTCAGAAATTAAAGAGAAAGCATGGATGACTGTCTCCAGATCTGGAGACAGCAAAGTGTACGTTCCTTGTGTTTGTTATTATTATATTATCATTTACAAGGTATAAAACAGCTAAAACTCTGGAGTTCTGAGTGCTGAAAGAAATGTGTTCATCTGTAATTACCTACTAAAATAGAGATATTAGAAAAGATAACCCAGTCTCCATGGCGACCGTTAAAGTTTCTATTATAGGGTTCATTACTTCTACAACTACAGAAAATCACCAGAGCAGGCCAAGTAATAATGCATATATTCTGCCTGCTCACTACTGCCACCCCCTCGCTTACAGGTCCTGGCAAGTTATGCAACAGCATATAGGTCACAGTGTGCAAATGTATATTTACATAGTTCACCTATAATGGTGATTCTTCTAATAACATGAACACTGACTTAAAGGAAGAGGCAAGACTCCTACCTGTTGTGCACAGGTCCCCTGAACGCTGGGTCAAATTTGCGTGGTTCACCTGTGGAAGATAAAAAAAAAAAACTGTATAATAACCTGTGGGAAATGTAAAGGTCATAATAACATTGATAATGATGTGTAATGATAAAAAAGTGTCATTTTAAAACCAGTTAATTCTGACCAATCATAGCAACAGGTGAGTTTCAGTGGGTGGTTTTTTATCATGTTTTCCAACAGAAGAATTAAACTATGGTCAGAATCTTTGTGGATTCAACCATGAGGTTTTAATGAGTATCAGAGTTGCAGTATGATTTATAACATGTTCATATAGCTGTGTTTTTAAATGTGTTTTGATGTAAAAAAAAAAGGCAACGTTGAGAAAATATATTATTATTATTATTATTATTATTATTATGTGCTGAAGTACAGAAGGTGTCATTTAGGACCCAGCTTCCACATCTAAACAAACTCACATGCACACACACACACCGTCACAGTCCAATTACCCCCCACTCCACACACACACACTCTCTCCTATACATGTCTGTTTCCTTGCATATTGGGGACATTACACTGAATTCCATTAAATTTATGGAGACTTAATCCTACCTTATTCATAAATACACTCAGCTTAACCCTAACCCTGCAACAAACCCTAAAACTGTTACATGTCTTTGCCTTAAAATGTAATGTAATTTTAAACTGTGGAGACCAGCTTGAGATTTCTGTCCCCACAATGTGAATGAGCCTGGTACACACACACACACACACACACACTCGCACACACAGTGGGCACAGTCTAATGAAAAAACGGCTGCTCCATCTGTTTGAGGCTAATAACAACCTCCATAAGTTTTCCCCTTCTTCTTTTTCCTGCCTCCTCTTCTGTAAGGAGACCACGACTGGAAAAGACAAACAAATCACACCAAAACACTGCGCTGCTTCAAAAAGCAGCTCCTCATTAATAATGCTGTGTCATTTGTGAGACAAAACCAGCTCTCTGTCCTCTCTCTTTCTCAAAGCCTCAGACCAGAGCTGAGCTCTGTGAGCAATTAAAGCATCGCTAACATCAACTTTCATCTTCATATTCCTTCAGTTCACCAACTCAGATCAATGATCAGATCAGAAGAAGAAATAAATGTTACTAGTTTTGCTTTTTCATCTCATTTTTGGATTTAAAGGTCCTACACCCTATATTCTTCTAGTCCTAAAGCATTTATTTCATCTATAGGAGTCAGGTAGGAGTGAGAAAAGCAGTCATAATTATTTCACTTAAAGAGCCCATATTTCAATTTCCTTGTATTTCATGGTTTTCACTATTGATCTTCACTTATGACATGACATCAGTCAGGTTTGAAGGGCCTCTACCCTACACTGTATTTACATGTAATATACAGTCAGCTCTCTGCTGATTTTTAAATCCTCATCCACTGATTAAAACAAACTTGATAAACAAAAGCCATCCATGCAACGAATGAATGTAATGAAGTGTAGCACGCCCTGTTGTAGCCCACCGCCATGACACACATCCACATTAGTTTGAGTTTATTCTACAAATGGTCATCATTCTCTTAAAGGAACACTAGGTAATAATTGTACTTTAAAATCACAGCTTCAATATAATTGTGATGGTCCACTGAGCTGGAGTTGGGAGAATAGAGCCTCTGTCGTTGCTACTCCAGACTCAGCACTGCAGAAAATGCACTATGTAACTTATGGAGAAGGGTAGGAAACCACATCCTCCCCCCACCAAGCCCCTGATTTCAGGAGTGTGCTGTAAAAATGTATTACACTCTGCGACTGTAGGGAGAACCCAGGAGCGAAAACACCAAGTGTTCCTTTGAAGGTCCATACCTTTACATAGCATTCACCTTTACTTGTATTCATATTTTTGTCCTAAAATACAAACATCTGGTTGGGCAGTTGTAATGACTCTGCCCCCGCAACTGTCTGTTCTGGAGCAGGGCACTAACAGTGAAGAGGGAAGAGAACGGAGCAGAAACGGAGGCTGTGATGAAGACCCGACTCTGAAAAGTGGAGGTTTGTTTATATTCTGCTTTTATTACCTCTGTCTGCATGTCTGCCAGCGGGGGTCTTACTCTCAGAGTGTGTGTGTGTTTGTGTGTTTGAATATGAGTTCAGTATTCTCTGGGAATGCTGGTGTTTCCGGTTTAAAATGTAGATGATGATGAATAATTCATTGAATGTCTCACAGGACACTGAGAACATTTCCATTAACCAAGCTCTACACATAATGCACATAAGACAAACTATCATTAACTCTTACTATTAGTATTACGTTTTCAGATCTAATTGCATGATTGCAAAAATGTTTCTTAAAAGGTGCATGTATCATACTGTTTCTCCACTTTTTTCGAGTCAAAAATAACTGGTGGCAGTTCTTATAATCAACTTTCATTTGTTCATTTGTTTGTTCGAACCCACACACTATGGGAGGAAACCAGAGCACCTAGAGAAAACCCATGCAGATACAGGGAGAACACACCACACTCCAGCGATGGCTCTAATTTAAGGGTTAATATTGAAAAAAAAAATCTTTTAGCTGAACATACATCAGCACAGGTGTGTTACAAAACCCTGACCCTGAGCAAAGTCGAGCAATCATTTTCAAATGGAAAGGAAAAGATAAAAGGAATTACCGCGAGATCTAGGGTTAACAGTCAACGCTAAGTACCTCAGACTGATTTACATTCAGAGCCTCGTAATGATGACAGATAGCTCCTCTAGTGGAATTACAGTGTTATGTTTACAGTGTAGAAGCGTGGTGTGTGAAGGAGTGTGCTGGCGGAGATGTGTCAGTAAATCAATGGCCACGGCTGTGGCTCAGTTAGCAGAATGATTGAGCGTTCCATCACCTTCACAAAAAAGAGCTGTTTTCTCTGTGGTCCACCTCCTTCAGCGCGAGGAGCTGAACTTAGAGCCAGTAAAACCCACCGTGGAAAAACTACAGCAAGATTTGGAAGAAAACCAGTAAAGAAATATACAGCTCAGATTAGTCACTGTTGCACTCCATCACACAACACAATATTCTCACTGAAACTGGACAATGAGCTGGTAGCTGGTGTACAGACTGAATCATGGTGCCTTTCCACTGCATGGGATTGGCTTGACTTGGCTTGACTCACTTTTAGCTTGTTGCTTTACCATTAGCACCGCTGCCCTGCATAATGGAGCTGGTGATGTCACAAAACCCTATCTCTAACAAGAAACGCGAGCTCTGATAACCACAGCAACAGCAACGGTAAAAGTTAGGAGTTGTTTTTGTTTTTGTTTTTATTTTGAATGAACACAGCTCCATGACCCAGTTCTCACAAATCAGTTTTCATTGTTGCACGTTAGGCTTTCACTGGAAATTTTTGTCAGCCCCTGACCCAAGGAGCATTTAAACCACTTTAAAACAGAGCAATGTTATGAGCTGCTGTTGTGAGTTGGATAAAAACAATGTGAAAGCTACTGAAACGTCAGAGATTTTACAAGTGGCGAGTTTGGCCATGCCATAGTGATTGACAGGTCTCTCTGGCCAATCAGTGCTCTGCAGGGTTTAGACGTCATTATTTAGTACGTACTCGAATTGTTTGGAACCATAAGCGAGCAGGGACTAAAAAAGTTCCCGGTTCCAGGAGCCAGAACCAGATTTGGGCAGTGGAAAAGCAAAAGAGCCGAGTCGAGTCGAGTCGTGTAGATTCCATGCAGTGGAAATGAGATATTCGTGGCACATCTCACATTTTTTACATGTGGCATAAATTTAGACGTGACTATTTGATTAATAAATTATTTGAGATTTTTTTTAAAGCATTTGGTAAATTAGGTGAGCTGAAAAAATTCCATGTGATGTTCATGACTTTAACCCAATACACTTTTTATAAAATTCAGAGCAGGTGTTTTTACACAGACCTGGTTCAGTAAATGTGAAGCAAATTAAGTGTCTGGGTCTGAAATGGCTCTGGAGTGCTCACTCTCTCCAATGCCCTCTCAGCCACGGCCTAGAAAATGCTTGATGTTTTTTTATTGTTACAGTTACTTAAGGAAGAACTGACTCTAAATTCAAGAGACTGTTAATGGCCTCACAGTAAACACAGACCAAAAACGAGTGCTACAAAATGTAACGAATCAAATTACTAATGAGATTCTGTGATAATTTATACAATGAGTAAAAACTTACAGGCAAGTTCAACATCAACCATGAACAAGCTACAGTCAGCTTCTTACTCAGCACTGCAGAAACTGCACTATGTAACTTTTGGAGGTTGGTAGGAATTCTTGGGTTGATATTCATTTCAGTTTTCTGAGTGTTTGCTTGTGAGTAGAAAGTAAGTAGCATTTATCATATCATTAATGACTTCACCATAGAAGATTCAGTGATATTCAGTGGAAAAATACACTCAGGACAAAACACATTTCAGGTTTTCAAGCGTTTTTTTTGACCACAGGGCACCATTTCACTCTGACAAATAAAGCATAAACCTGAAATCCCTTATAGAGGCACAAGGGAGACTCTCGAATATCTCCCAGCATCACATTATTCTGAATGTCACAGACATTGTCGAAAGACAGAACTCCGCCTGGAAAGTCCTGTGCACCTCAGTGTGGCTCCCTGAGAAATTAGAATATGGAAAGTTTATTCACCTGAGATGTGGTTTATGATTCAGTTCCTCTCTTGAATATAATTTATAAGGCCTTCAGTTCAGCTGCTGAAGTCCTAACCAATGGGAGAGCTCACTTGGTTAACAATTTCCTGTTCTAATTCTAATTAAGAATTTAACCCTTTTCAAACACACCTTAATGAAAAAAGGAGTAGTAATATAAGTCACTGCTGAGGTTAAATATAACAAGCATGAAATTTATATTCAGCAGAACATTTTTATAGTTCCCCCCAAATCATTAAGCCCTCTGTGAAGGACTAGAAAACCCTCAGGGTCCGCCAGTGGTGTGCAGTGGTCTCCTCAACTGCTCTATTTCTTCAAAAGGCAGTATTCTGATTTCTATTCATTTCAGCATCCAGTTGTTTTTCAGTCAGTAAACAGGCCAGCGAATAGATCCATTTCTTATTTATACATAAACAGTGAAATCCATATTCTGTATTTTAATGAGGCGTTTGTTTTTCTTTTTTTGGCGAAGTGTGGATGGAAAATTGAATTCCATCCCTTTTCCCAGAAGGACTCATGTCTCTCTGAGCTTTGAAGGGAAAACTCCTTTACTGAAGACAGAGAGATGAGTTTCTTTGGTGTGAAACACAGCAGAGACCAGAAAGCCGCACTGGTTTCTCCTTCTCTGTGTGATATCCATATGGAAGAGCGGCGAAGAGCTTTAGAAGAATGTAACACTCAGATACTGGTTATATGCAGCATATAATGTTAGAGTCTCCTCAGACGTTGCTGGAATAAACCTTGGAAAGTATTTGAACACTTCCAATTACTTGGAATTAGTCCCCACAGCTCTGAAAGCTTTCTACACATTTTTAAAATGACATAACACAGCGAAGCCAGTAACTAAAGACATCATTTACATATTTTAGTATTAAAGTATGTCGGTTTAAAGGAGAGTGGAAAATAAAATATAATCAGAAAATTAATTTTTTTTGGATAAAACCACACACAAAAGCAAAAAATGTCCTCAGGAATAATGAAAACATCACAAGAACCAGGACATGGACCCTTATAATACACACAAACCATTTGCACACAACCTACAAACTAATGTCCTGTGTGAGAGCAAACTTATTTTTGGCCAAAAGTTTTAGCCCACAGCCTTCTTTCACTAAAAGCGTCAACAACAACAACAACAACAACAAAGTCTCCGTTCTGCCAAATACCGCAATGTTTTTCCTAATCGCAGCACCAAGAAAACATGAAGGCTTTGTTGGGGAATTTTTGTAAGCAAGATCTAGTTAAATTTCTCTGGAGTCCGTCTTAATGAAAGCCCAGGAAATCCTGAGTTTAAAGCTGCGCTGGCGGGTGGTGTTGAGCTCTTTTATCTGCTCTCAGGAACTCAGAGGAATGAGGGATTAGCGAGCGAGTGAAAGAAAGACAAGAGTAACTAGTTACAGTCCGAATGGTGGGTAGCAACTTTATTCTTAGCACCAGCTTCTTCCATCTCTGCGTCTCCATAGATACGGCGAGTAAATCCTCATTCGGAGAGAAAGACGGAGAACCTTATTGAGGTTTTCAGCAAAGGAGACATCACTTTTAATCAGCTACAGAGAAATAGCTTTAACCTTTTAAAGACAGTGAGAGGATCCGGGGTAAGGGATATTTTACTATCATCTTGACCAAATCAATATTAAAAAGGAAGTGTATTTATATATTTATATTTCACAAGAAATAGTTCAGGGCGGCACGGTGGTGCAGCAGGTAGGTGTCACAGATACACAGCTCCAGGGGCCTGGGGGTTGTGGGTTAGATTCCCGCTCCGGGTGACTGTCTGTGAGGAGTTGGTGTGTTCTCCCCGTGTCCGCGTGGGTTTCCTCCAGGTGCTCCGGTTTCCTCCCACAGTCCAAAAACACACGTTGGTAGGTGGATTGGTGACTCAAAAGTGTCCATAGGTGTGAGTGAATGTGTGTGTGTGTCTGTGTTGCCCTGTGAAGGACTGGCGCCCCCTCCATGGTGTATTCCCGCCTTGCGCCCAATGATTCCAGGTAGGCTCTGGACCCACTGCGACCCTGAACTGGATAAGGGTTACAGATAATGAATGAATGAATGAATGAATGAATGAAGAAATAGTTCTTGAATAGTTTAGGGTTTGGTCAAAAAACCAGAAGGATTAAACACCACAGAAGCATTCTCTCCCCGTCAGAATGGTAGGTTTCAGCGCCTGTTCCTTTAAATGATAATGAGCCGCTCGCTGTTCACCAAAAGGTTTTTAGTCATTTTTGCTCTGTTCTCTTTCTTCTCAGTTCTTTTTGTTTGTTTTTAATCAGTGCTCGTTGCGTATGTTTTGCTGCACTTAACCTCGTCTTTGCATTCTCACATAAATGCTGGTCCAGCGCTGTGATTGGACAGTCTCTGACGAGGGGGCGGGGCAACTTTAAAGTCTCTGCATTTGATGTCAGAAGCAGCTCATTTTATCCCATGTTTTCTGACATAGGCAGCCCACAGAAAACAAAGTGGGTGGTCTTGTTTCACAGTGTGTATGTTGGTGGGCTCCAGATTCACACATAAAGTGAATATGCACTGAACCAGTGAATTATTCATCACATGTTCCCTTTAAAGCTTGGCTTTCATTTTAAAGGACCATCACTTGTACTTCAGCAGTCTGGAGACCAGTGGGTATAAGGGTCTCTTCACTGACTCTGTTCATTATCACACACTGATCTTCATCATTAACCCTCATTCATCATCATCAACACCACCGTCCTTCTGCATAATTCATGAGGCTGACTCCGAACCCTTCCCAGTACACACACACACACACACACACATGCACACACACACACACACACACACATTCCCGCACCTGTCACTCAGACTGACAGCCCAATTACAGCTCAGCAGTGTGGCAGAGAAAAAGCAGTGTCTTCAGAAGGAGAAGAATCACCTGCTGTAGTTCTGATGAGATTGGAAACTGTTCTTCACTCCAAAAACCTTGTTCCTGGCTCTCCACAAAGACTCAATCCCCAAAAACCCCACTGACCTCATCCAGACTCTCAGAAACACACTCTCAGTGATGAACAATGGGGGCATTCAGGCACAAATAACACACAAAACCAAACAAAGATTACTCCATACATCCACTGTTGACTTTAATAGAACATCTAACACTTTAATGGAAGCTCACTGGACACTTTATTGGAAACAACTACCTGCCCAATTGATTGGTGACAATCTGTCGAAATTCAGCTATTTCAAGATGCACCCACCGTGGAAACAGGTCTTAAAAAGCATTGACTAATAGAATGAGAGGATCTGGAGTAGCAGCAAATTAACTACAGATCACCATGCCATATTCATCACTACTGAAGCTTATAGGTAAGGTTTAGTGTGGGGTGATTCAGAACTAAACATCCAACACCAGGACCTGACCTCACTGAATGAATGCAATGAAACACCCCACAGCCAAGAGGTTTGTTTTCAGTTTGTTGACCAGAGGATGACTCACTTTACATGCTTCACATGCTCCACAAAAACAAAGCTGTAGCAGTGTCTCCTGTGCACCTAACCTACCCCCATGTGGGAATGTGCATAAAACAGACCAAAAGGAGAGTGCGGCTGACTGGGTCCTCCATCCATCCATCCATTATCTGTAACCGCTTATCCAATTTAGGGTCGCGGGGTGACTGGGTCCTGTTTGGTCTGAGTCTGACACTGAGAGTAAATTCAGAATATTTTGAGAATAAAATCAAAGAATAAAATCAGAGAAGAATATTTAGAGACTACCTCACACCTCCGCATCTAAACATTTTTGAGAAATTGAGTTAGTATTTGTTTTGTGAGTGGACACAGTAGACTCCAAAACACACAAAAGAAGCAAAAAATGCATTTCATTTTCAAGCAAATTTTTCAATAAAAATCCAAGTTGTGATTACTATAGTGCAAGAAATAATTTTAAAATAATTACAGCTGATTACCACTCCTGGGGCCAGTGTGCGCGTGTGTGTTTTTTGAGCATCCGATCAATGCAAAGGGCTTGTGTTTAATTTATTTTAGATTGGGCTGACTTCACAACGTCATACTTTTAAAGGGTGCTTTGATGGAGGAAAGATTGAGAGGCACAGATCTACAGTGAACACTTTCAGTAGAGTAGAGGATGTTACTCCAGTAGGAAAAGGGCAGAAAATATCCCACTATTACGCTTCGATTCAGAAAAAAGTCACTCTGTGAATAAGTGAGGCATGGCTCTGTGCCTCTGTGACATTCAATGGCAGCAGGTGTATGCCAGTCATCCTTTGGATATTATGGGTTATGGACATTATTAGCTGCTTTCCATTGAGATGACTCCTCCACACTCTGCGGTAGCGCTGATCGTTAGGGGAGGAACAACATCCTGCTGCCCTGAGCCAACCAGCTAGAGCTACATCTTCTTTGTAAGGGCAGCCTTTATTGATAGAGCATGTGCTTCAGTGCAAATACAGTATCCAGTGTTTCTTTCAGCCATCTGCTTATTCTAAAGCCAATCAAGGACAGCAGAGTGCGAAATAGATTTGTGATGAACAGCTTGAGGCCCAGATATTTCGCTTACAGCAGCAGTCACAACATAAAGTGCATCATACTGGGCCAAAAAACACTTCCGCCTTAAAGTTTTAGCATGCAACTGTAATTACACACACTTCCATTAATTTCAGTTATTCCCAAATGCAATTTCAGGCTTGCAGTCTTTTCTGATAGCAAACAAAAACACACGCTAATGATCCGGCCAGTTCTACTGTGAAATTGCCTCAGATATAGACTTCTAACTGCCTCCGGGCTTCAAAGAGCTTCTATTGGATGGTGGATTAGATGAACGAATGCAGAAAACAGATACAGAGTGACTGACACTGAGACAACCATTCAGTAAGTAATTGGCCCTTCCTGCAATACACATGGCTCTTTGAAGAGTATTGTGAAAAAATATTAAGCTAAAAGCTATTAAATATTGTTGGCTATTTTATTTAAAAATTTAATCACAAATAACAGATATTAAAAAATAAATATACTGCTGACATTATATATTTATATTGTTTTAATGTGGCATCATGGGTTGAGCTCATTAACTAACACACACATCATCAGGCCATTGACCTTAGTAAAGCACAATGCTAGCATCTGTTAATGATCAGATAGTGTGCTGAGCTCTACTGATGTGTCAGTTGAAAAGTTTATTTGGAAAATTATGTGGCGAGACTTCAGGCTCCCAGTCTGGGCTTGGTAGTATAGTGTGTTTGGGGGCTACCTTACATTTTCAATATTATACAGCTTTCTTTTTTTATAATTTAATGTTTATACCCCAAATTTTCTCACCTATTGGTCAATCTATTATGGACATTAGCCACTTTCCATTGAAATGATTCCATCACACTCTGCCATATTGCTGATTGTAGGTGGGAAAAATATCCTGCCATCCTGAGCAGGATGTTGTCACCAACTCCACCCCCTTAGATAGTATTCCCCAAGTCACTCCCAATGCCTCTAACCCAAGAAGGTGAAGGTGAGTGTGTGCTTCCTCAGCGATGTGTGACAACAACCACTGCTGCTAATGTAACACCACTGAATAACTGAAGGAGAATGGCAACTGCCTAGATCTGTCACATCTGCTGACAGACATCCACATGGGCCAAAAGCCTATTTCTGCATCGAACCTATGTGGTAAGCAATTCGTACATCCCTCGTAGACACAAACACTACGCTCTTCCCTATGCCATAACCTGACTGGTACCTCCCCAGAAATATAACTACAGACCATGAAAACTGTGATGGGTTCAAGCTGAACAGAGGACATCCAGAAATATGAACTCCTCTTCACCACACTACAGAGACTGCAGACAGCAGCAAATTCATGGTAAAATATATCCTGAGACATCACAGGATGAACAAAAAGGTGGAACAAGGGAAAATGTGAATGCCTTCGGGAAGAAAGTAAAAAAACCCTTGCTACGAGGAGCAGGAACAAGTGGGAAAATGTGCTGGCTTTGTATTTGCTGCTTTCTTGGCACTGCATGTAAACCATGCTGTGTTCCAAATAGTACCCTACGTCCTTGTGTACTACACAGGGTTGAGGAAGATTTTTGAGATTCAGCCCTTGTGTTGTGGTGGTGTAACTGCAGAGCGATGCAGACACAAATGCAGAAGAAATATAAACACTCAGAATGTTACAGGGCACTCGCACAGGCTACAGCAGAGGCTCTATGTCAGACATTTAAAACTACACACACTGCGATGAATGGACCAGAGAGAGAAGGCAATTGTGCCTTTAGGACTGCAGACCTCAAATGGATTAGGCATCACCATAAATTGAACCTACAACCTTTTGAACATCGGGCCGACACTTTGACTGCAGAAAGATCTCAAACTTTCAGATGAGCTGCAAGCTACAAACCTCAGCAGGACACCAGAAGAGTACTATTTTACAGTCAAATTTCTTTTTTCTACATCAGAGGGTCATGTAAACATAACACTGGCCCACACTGAGTCCACTTTTATGCCTTTAAAGCAGCCTACAAAGCCTTGCTTTTCTCAGACTGCTGGTGAGTGTCAGAATTGATTTAGGTGGTACAGGACCCCCGGGCTTCTCCAGGGTGAAGAACGAGGTGTGTTTGGAGGCAAATTTTTACTCCTGCTCAGCTAGACAGTGTCTGCTGGAGTATATTGATCCCTATGTGTGTGAACTCTTGGCCTTTGCCTGAAAACACTTGCATGGTGAACTGTTATTGAGCAGTTTCCCAGCACACTTTTCTGTTCACTGCTCTGTTCCTGAGCTCATTGTAATGTTGAGCTCAGGCTAATGTCAAATCTCCTGCTGAATTAAGAAGTGAGAGTTTTTTTTTGGTCATCCAGGGAGAAGACTTGGACTCATGAGGCAAGAGAACCACAAAGTGGTTGAGAATTACATTGAAGAGTAAATAATTAAGTTTCTAGTTCTCATTAAAATCAAATAACACAAATAATGATATATTATACAAATATCCACCAAGCTGAGACATGTTTGATTTCCAGTGTGTGTGAGAGCTAAAAGGTTATCGCCACAGATTAGCATCATGCTACCTTTTATTTTTAACAATCTAAATAAATAGATAAATAAACTTTAACAAAAACAATCTTCAGCCTCATGCTAACTGTAATAATAATAAAAACATTATAGAACCATGTATTTTGGTTGGGTGACCAAAGTTTACACTGAACCTGTGAGGCTAGTGCAGCTAATAAAACTGAGGCTAGTGCAGCTAATTATCTCAGCACAGCCTGAGGTGTATGTTGAATGAATCGGGCACAGAGTTATGTTGGAAATGAAACATGGTGGAACAGTCAATCAACAGTAAACATCAACTATGAACATGCTGTTTACCTATTATTTATGCTATAAAAAGTTGAAAGGCTAAAATCAACATGACACAATAACAAAGAAATCTGTTTTTTTCCCCAACTACCTACACGAACCACATTAATTCGACCAAGCAGGGGGTATGGGTTGGCCCTTGGCACAAACTACCACCTGACATGCACTTGAAAGCAGCATTAACCACTGAGTATTCATTACTTGTTTGCTACATGATAGCCTCATATAGCACCAGTGTAACATGAAGGAAGCTAATGTCAGGCATCATAAGCCATGGTTGGCTGACTATATTTGGGGTGAAAAGGGAAAAGGATGTAAAACTATTCCTGTAAGAGCACAGTTAGCATTCAATGTGGAGGTGAGAGTATTTTAGAGGCTTGGATATACGCTTTTCTTGTTGTAATGCATCGTTCCCTCTCTCCCAGCCTTCTATCATCTGTTGTTCTTCCTTTCTGAGCCGAAAAAGCAGGACATACTGTCGCCTAACTTCACCGACATGATGGATGTTTCCTGCTTTATCGTAATGTTCACAATCTGCTGAGCGCCTCCATAGCAACAGCCAGGGCTCATCTTCTTAATTCCAATTTAATTTAGGTGACTTAATTACATTAGCGTATCGTGAGCTTGTCCATGGATCTGTGCCACTCTGAACTGCGGCAGACAGCAAACGCCACATTTTAATTAAAGAGCTCATATCATGCAAAACTTCCTCAGTTTTTAATTTTACAAATGAAAGAGTCAGATATAACATCTTGCAAATACACCATTCACTTCCTAATTCAAACAGTCCATATATGGAAACAAATGTTATTATTCATTTTCTGCTTTGGTGATGTCACAAAAAAACTATTGAATTTTATTATATGCAATTAAAGCAACACTAGGTTGAATTTCTACCGTACAATTACAGCTTCAAAAGCATTGTGATGCTTCACTGACCTGTAACAGGGAGAATAGAGCCTCTGTTGTTGCCACGCTGGGTTCAGCTGGGTTCATGTAACTTTTGGAGGTAGGCAGGAAACAATTTCAAACATTCACCCAGTCGCTCACACCTGTGGACACCGTCACACATTCACCCATTCAAGTAGGTATCTTTAAATAGTTCAGTGCAATTAGTTGTCAGTGACATTATATTTTTTTATTAAATATTAATTAATAAATTAATCTGCAAAATCTCTGTTGGATCATGTGATTAAAACCATTAATGGCTGTTATAATAATTTTAGAATTCTGGGCTGGTCTCTTGTTTGAATATTCAGCTGATCTCTCTGTAGTTATTCACCACTTCATTGATACAAATTTCACCTGTTTTCATCCCAGACTTGCACGATTTACCATAAATATACCATTAAATGAGCCCCATAAACCCCTGTCCAGCAGTAAAACACACATTAGCATTATCATTGGCTGTCAAAGACAATTACATTAATCAGGGCTCCAGTGTTCCTCAGTGGCTTAGCTGCAGACCGTGTGTGTGTGAGAGGGTATTGAGGCCGGAATAAGCTGAATGAGAGTAATAAAAATAATGGTGCTTGAGCAGATGCTGCCATTTCACACCAAACCAAGACCCGCATCTAAATGCAAATTCTGCGCAGAAGCAGCGGAATACAACCAATAAAACCATGGGAGTAAAAACGTATCAGAGCATAATACTTTGATCTGAAGGAGGTCGATGTATTGTATAGATTAGTAGATAACAGAATTGATTCAAATAATCTCACTGTAAACAAATGATTTAGTTTACTTTAAAAGTTTTAAATTAATTAACATGCAATTACTTGATGTTTTAGAGGGAAATTACACCAAGCAGGTTTAATTACATGTTTGGGAAATGGACAAATTAATTGAGGAAGGTTTGGTGAGAAATGCTTTGCTCCAGAGAAACAGCGTCAGAATTGTTTACAGTGGTGGCGAATGAAATCATACTTCTGAAGGCTTTTAAAGCTCTTCTTATTTTTTAAAAATTGTCCATATTTTAATCACTTCAGCACACGGCCAACATCAGTGTATTTTTCCCAAATGAACTGTAATGAATTCATTAAATTAAACTGAATCACACTGAAATTTTTGATTTTCTAACACACTGTGTTGATTCCTAAAGAATGGTAGTTGAACTGAATGCTGTGGTCAGTGCTTGGAGCCCTAATTAAAGCTGACCTGAGAGCAGGTGTAAGTGGCTTTGCTGAAAGCTCTGGTCAGTCTGGGTCAGTTCAGAGTTGGTTGTCTGATCGAGCGCTGAAGTCCAGCTGGATGGCCAGCAGCCTGCAGGGTCTCTGTGTCTCAGGATTAAAGGAGTTATCAGTGGGTTTGGGGGATTAAGGGGGGCAACAGAGCCTCTGAGCGTCAGTACCTGAACAGCATGACTGACAGATGCTCTGAAATCACTAAATGTTGATTAATGAGGAATATGTTAAAAAGAAAACAGTGAGGGCTCAACAAGAATGACCAGTACTTTGAAAATGACTATTGTTCACTGCCACTGCTGCATTGGAACATGCTTGTTACTCTCTCAAACAAATCACTCAATCATACATGCAAACTTGGGATTAAGAAGTGCCCTACAAGGGCTGTTGCTTCTCACATAGTCACTCACTCACGTTTAGAAACTGCTCCACAAGGGGTGCTATACAGTGCTTCACATCAGACATTTTAGCACCATTTCCACTGCAAGGTCGAACGGTTCTGAGTAGCCACGTTGTCCTTGCATGTACTACTCATGAAATGTCCTTCATTTACATAGGACATGCCACGTTTACCTAATTTTCATCTACTACATGCCTCAATCCATGCAGACAATTCAAATGTGAACCATTATCAGAGCATTCATTAGCTTATGAGCCAATGGTTGTCATTATACCATATGTTTCTTGCAGTGAGAGCAATGTGCCCTCTACTGGACAGAACATAAATATCTCATAGTGAGAATAATAAATTAGAAAATAAAAAAAGAAAAACTTCTGTGGACCTGAATCTTTGAGACTAGATGGAGGGATTCCTGCTAAAGCCTCACCGCTGGACTTGCACCAGTTCCTGGATGTGTATCGCCTCGTTACCTCATGGGGGAAGAAGCTAGAGCTTGTTACCTCGCCAGGGAAGTGGTGTACGGCCAGCAGCGAGGCTTTAGTAAGCCCCATCCAGCCTCCAGGGGCTTGGACTATAGTCATTTTTCCAGAGGGTTAAATTTCAGAATTTGTAGAGTGATTACTCTTTTAAAATGCTGAATGCTTGAGCTGTATAACGACAGGACACAAAATGGTTTGTACTATTCAAGATCAGACTGTTGGTTATTTACACTAGACCTAGAAAACAAAAGTCTTTAAAATGGATCATTAATAGTCCATGTTAGTTTATATTAATGTGCAGATACAAATAAGTATGGTCACTTTAGCACTTAAAGGATGTTAGGTTTGCTGTGTGCTAGGATACAGCCCAATAAACAGTTAACAACACCACAATTTCTTTCCCCCCCATCTCTGTGAGATGATGTGGCAGCAGGTGGGTTCAGAAGATATCATTCCAGAGAGTTCAGAAGGGTCACTCCATACCGAAACGGCTCATAACTTGACCAGCTGGTTAATAATGTGCCCTGCTTGTAGCTGGAAGATTGCAGCGGTGTCTTGCAGATAGAGGCTTAAACCTCCACTCTGCTGCAGAGAAGTGAACTAAACAGGATGTGATCAGGAGAAAATTCAAGCCCTCGAACTGTACAGTCTGCTCCATTTCACAAACTTTAATCTGATGTGCCAAGCTCCCTGTTTTCTGCAGAATCTTTTAGACATTTAGACTTAGGGAGAGATATTTATCCCGACACCTCACTCATGAATGAGTATTGTTTAAGACATTTCAGAATGGTGCATCTGGTCTTGTTAGTGGATGTTTTGAGTTTCATATCAGATCCTTTTGATCAATTGACCATTTAAACCTCTGTCCATTCTTGTGGCTTATGGCTGTTCCGCAAAAGAAAAAGCTACATTTCAATATTATGGGGTTTTCAGGAGAATATCTGAGTTGTGTTTAAGGTTTGGGTTGGTTGGTGGATGTTGGAGAATGTTTGGGTTTGCTGGTGTTTTTTGAAGGTTTGGTGTTTGAGGAGGTTAGGGGACCCTTGGAGAATATTTGGGTTTATTGGAGTAGGTTTGGATTTGGCAGTGTTTGTTGGAGGTCAGTGTCTCTTGGTGTTTGAGAAGGTCAGGGTTTTGGAGAAGGTCAGAGTTTGTTGGTGTTTGAGAAGGTCAGAGTTTTGAAGAAGGTCAGTGTTTGTTGGTATTTGAGAAGGTCAGGGTTTTGGAGAAGGTCAGAGTTTGTTGGTGTTTGAGAAGATCAGAGTTTTGTAGAAGGTCAGTGTTTGTTGGCGTTTGAAAAGGTCAGTATTTTGGAAAAGGTCAGAGTTCTTTGGTGTTTGAGAAGGTCAAGGTTTTGGAGTAGGTCAGAGTTTGTTGGTGTTTGAGAAGGTCAGAGTTTTGGAAAAGGTCAGAGTTTGTTGGTGTTTGAGAAGGTCAGAGTTTTGGAAAAGGTCAGAGTTTGTTGGTGTTTGAGAAGGTCAGAGTTTTGGAGAAGGTCAGAGTTTGTTGGTGTTTGAGAAGGTCAGAGTTTTGGAGAAGGTCAGAGTTTATTGGTGTTTGAGAAGGTCAGAGTTTTGGAAAAGGTCAGAGTTTGTAGGTGTCTGATAAGGTCAGAGTTTTGGAGAATGTCAGTTTGCTGGTGTTTGATAAGATCAGGGTTTGACATGGATAATTGCTTTGGTACCCTTTGGAGGATGTTTGTGCTGAAAAAAACATGTTGAAGGACAAATTTGTTGTATTACGATAGCTATAATATAAAAATATTAGACCAGAAATAGAATTAGATAACTAACGTGACCGTTAAAAGAGTTAAAGAACATGAATGTTCTGCGATTCTTCTTCCTGCCCTCGCTGCCTGAGGCCTACTCCTCGGTCCTCCACCTGGCGGAGGTGCTGTTATATAATGCTCTGTACTGAACGTGATGGGTTGCCAGCGTATGTGCAGAACGGTGGGCTGTAAAAGAAACTCTGCTGACAGTCGTTTTTATTGTGAAACAGCGGTGGGATGTGGAGGGCTCCTGTGAGTGTCGATTCATAGCGCCCGCTGTGGGCTGTAGCTCATCCACTGATTGTGGGTAGTGTGGAGTGGAAGTGACACCACCTGCTCCTCCTGGTGCTGAGGGCTGGAGTTGGCAGGCAGAAGAGTGGAAGGTGGCGCGTGTTCAGACACGTCACCATTCATTTCTTAAACGGAGGGATGGATGGTGCTTTTCTTGAAGTGGGTTGCCAGTTCAGACTGAGCAAATGATGGATTGGAAACGTCTGCAGGAATTTCCCTGGGGATATGTGTGTGTGTGCATGTGTGTTGGTGTGTAACTTGTTTACCTGTTGACAAACCCATATTATGGGGACTTCTCTTCCTTGTGGGGACCACATGTTGTTTCTGAATCCTCATTGTGGCCTCTGTCCTGCTCCACATCCTTGCAGACCCATAATGTTTTTCTTCTCAGTGGAAGGATACATACAAACGACTGGGGATTCGGCCAAATCAGAGGGGACCCTGAGGTACTCTTCTGTACTGTTTATCTCATCTGAGGATTTTGGTGCCTACCCGCTTCCAAAAATTACATAGTATAGTTTTTGCAGTGCTGAGCCCGGTGTAGCAAAGACAGAGGCTCTGTTCTCCCTGTTACAGCTCAGTGGAGCATCACAATGATTTTGAAGCTGTAATATTAAGGTAAAAACACTACCTAGTGTTGCTTTAAATACACAGGGGAAACTGAGCCTACCTCTTTTCCCAGAATTCTCAGCCAGATCCCAAACCACAACAGCAAATCTAGGTGAGTTATTCATCATAATTATAAAGCAGCCCCAGTGCGACTGTGCTTTTACTTATCCAGGAAAAGGATGCTGTTTTTTAACAATACCATATTTATAGGCACGTCCAAAAGTTTGTAGACACCCTTTATAATGACTTCAGTGTAAGGTGAACCTATTGTGGACACAACTACTGAACATAAGCCTAAGGTCACATGCTGAATGCCAAGCATGGACTAAAGAGGTACTGATCCCCTGTGGAGCAGTTCATATTTGTTTTCTGGAGTGACATCCTGTACCTTTGGGATTAGTTGTGGTGGTGTTTCTGGTCCAGAACTAATCATTCTGCATTACTCTGACCACACTAATATTCTCAGGGCTGAATGCCATCATATCCTCACAGCAATTGTTCCAACATATAAAGTCTTCTCAGGAGAGTAGAAACTGTCTAGGAGCTCTAAAAAGCAAACCAGTAAATGGTGGGATATGAACAGGGTCTGTAGAAGGACGCTGCAGATGAATGCGCCGTGACTGTGGAAGTGAGGCCTGATTAACACACCCTTTATCTCTCTTTCAACAACAACAAAAACTAAAAAGAAGAATAAGAGAAGAAAAGAGTGATGGAGATGCGAGGAAGCTGCTGAGCTCGGGGATGTCTCTTTACTCTTTACTTTCTTGTGAAAGCTGAAAACGCAGGATGATTGCCTGGAGCATCATCATCATCTTTATCATCGTCGTCATCGTCATCATTTTCATCATCATCCTTTTCTTTGAGCCGATTCCTGAGAGACACATCAAAGCCATTGGATGTTATGCAAACTGCAGACTCCACCCCCAGAATCTCACACTGCTGTTTCTGACAGAATCTCTCCCTCTGCTCTCTTTATTCTCTCACCCTCTCTCTTCACTTACTTCTCCTTTCCCTCTCTCTCTCTCTCTCTCTCTCTCTCTCTCTCTCTCTGTGTAGTTGTCTACATCTCTTTCATCCTTTCCTTTCTTTCTTGCTTCCTTTGTATCTCTCTCTCTCTCTCTGTCTCTTCATTCACATTTTATCATATCTTCTCCACTTTTCCTCTTTTCTTTTACATTCTTTCATCTCCTCTCCTCTCTCTCTCTCTCTCCCCCTCCCTCTCTCTCTCCCTCCTTCTCTTTATCTCCCCAGAGACCCCCATCACAGCCCACAGAACATATTTAAATGAACAGAGCAGAGGCGCCTTAACCAGGTCCGCCTTAAGAGGAGCCCAATTCAATTACAGTCCCCTCTCTGCAGCTCTGTTGCTGAGGGTTGAGGGCGAGGTGTGGCGCTGTAACGCAGCAGCTCAGGATCTGACTCCTGGAATAATGAGTCTGTGACTGGAAGACTCCGGCTTTGAAGAAAAGTTTCACCCCGCTTCCTTTCATCATGGGCTCATGGAGAAAGAAATCAAAGCTGGAGAAAGTAGGACAAGGGGGAAGTGCAGGGCGTGGTCCGTATGGTAAACAGGAGGAACATGTATCATCAATAAACATTAAAGAGCTAATATTTTGAAAACGGAATTTTTAGTGCCGTATGTAAAAAAAACGTCTCAAAAGTTTCAAAACACAATGCTCAGGCCAGAGTTCATATATGGGAATTACAGCCTTGTTTGAATATTTTGAATCTACTAGTTTTGTGATGTCACAAAATGCAACACAGATATACAAATGCCCCACTCAGAGCAGGTTATGTCAATCAAATCAAAATAACGAATTAATTAGTTTCATTAATTAACTAAGCTATTAATTCTTCAGGAGATATTGGTGATGAAATTACATACAGGAAAATGAACTTATCCAAAGACAAAACAACCATGCATGCACCATGACTGTCCACAACTGCACTTAAAGCAACACTATGCAGTATTTCTACCATAAAACAACAGCTTTAACATCATTGTGATGCGTCGCTGAGCTGTAATAGATAGAACAGTGCCTCTGTCATTGATGCTAAAGTCTCAGCACTGCAGAAACTGCACTATGGAACTTTAACTAGCAGGGTAGGAACAGTGGGACTGTGTCCTCTGGAGTGATGGAGTGCCATTCAGTATCTGGGATGAGTTAGATCACCGTTTATGATCCAGAACTAACCAGCCAACATCCGCACATGACCAGCTGAATGCCATCAAACATTCACACAAATGTTCCAACCTCTAACGTGTAGCTTTCCCAGAAGAGTAGAAGCTGTTACTGCACCATCTGCAACAACACAGACGCTTGAGATTGTTATTCAGCTTAAGGCACACATTGCTTATCTGTTTATTGAACACAGTTCTTTCTGTGTAATTGATACGGCGGTCGGTCCAGCAGCCCACCGGAGAGTGTGCACGGATTTTGGGAGATGATTCGCATTCCTGCTGCACACAAGGTCCAGAACATCTATACATATCCACTCCAGTACAGAATCAAAACAACACTGCTGATTATCCACAAAGCTTTCAGTGCCATTGGTATTCACAGCAGCTACAGTCTCTCTGGGCTGGCATTACTTACGCCAGCACACTCTCAAAAACACTGCAACTGCATTTCATTTAAGATCCGGCCAGAAGGCAGCATCCAGACCAGATCAGAATGACACAGTTATGTGCAAAAGTTCAGACATCTCTGGTCAGAGGATGTGATTTGCTGAGATTCTAAGTGAAAATAAGTCAAAAGTTCCCCCTGCTTGGGCAGGAACACTATACTGTACCATTAAGGTATAAAGGCTAGCATTCTGTGCCCACTGATAAAGGACTAGAGGACGACCAACACAAACTGGGTAGCAACAGATAAGCTACTGTCTCTGACTGGACCAACGATGTAGGTGTGACTAACAGAGTGGAAACTGTTAGTTTAAAAACTTCAGAAGCAGCTGCTGTGTCTGATCCACTAGTACGAGCACAACACAATACTAACACACCACCAGTTTGAATGCGGCGCTAAGAATGACCCACCACCCAAATAATACCTGCTCTGTGGGGTCATAACCATTGAAAAATAGGGGCAAACAAAGTATGCAGAGCAACAGGAGGACTACAGTCTGTAATTGTAGAAATACAAGAAATGCTCCTGTAGGGTACTCCTCTCAGTGGAGCTGGGAAAATGGGCAATGAGCATAAAAACAAAAAGGCGGTTTGAATCTAATGGCTGATGGGTATATTTTAATGCTTAAAAAAAAATGTATAGTTTCATTTAAGGCAGAAAAGTGCAGAGCATACATTTTTCGAATATTATGATGTCACCACTTCATTCACATCTGGCACACACAGAGCACATCTGGCTGGTTGGAATGCTTTGTGCATCGTCCAGGGATTTTGCAAAGACAAAATAAACACCATATTCAGATTGAGGGCATGCATGGCTGTGGAATAGCTTCCAAATGTCAGGCTCATCTCAGACTAATGATATCTATGGGCACCTGCTCCTGATGGATAGGAACCCAACAGTGTGTTTCTCCTTCACCGGAAATAACGAAAAGAAATAAAGCCTCTGTTCTGAGCGAAGCACTCAGCACTATTCCTCCAGCGGTAAATAGGAAATAAGCTTGTATTAATATATGTAGAGAAAAGCACGGCCAATAGAGCAGGGCACTTTGGAGCAGCCAGACAAGCTTAAAGGGGACTTATTTGCCCTATTTGTTTCTCAAGGGAACAGTTCTGGTCTTAAATAAATAACAGTGACATGCTTTGGTCAAAATACCACAAGGATGAAACACCACAGCAGCATTCTCCCCCTGTCTAAACAGCCCTGCTCAGAATGGCCACTTTCAGTGCCTGTTCCTTTAAATGATACTGAGCCACTCACTATTCACCCTGACCCCAGCACACAGCAGCAAAAGCTCTGGTCTTTTAGCAGTTATCGCTCAGTTCTCTTTCTTCTCTGTTCTCGTTTCCTCTGTTTTTATTCAGTTCTCTTATTTCTTTGTGCTCGTTTTGTCCGTTTTGCTGAGTTTAATCTCATCTTTGCGCTTTCACAAGAACGCGGGTCCAGCGCTGTGATTGGACAGACTCAGACGAGGGGGCACAGTCTCTGCTTTTGACATCAGAAGCAGAGCAGAATCAGTTCATAATATGTCTACTCATTCTCAGTATCAAATGTGAGCCCGAGGGGTACAGCTCTCAGTTTATGAATCCATAGTCTATATGGATCTGTGTTTTGAGGCAAGTTGGACTGTCTATAATTCATTCATTCATTATCTGTAAGCGCTTATCCAATTCAGGGTCATGGTGGGTCCAGAGCCTACCTGGAATCATTGGGCGCAAGGCGGGGAAATACACCCTGGAGGGGGCGCCAGTCCTTCACAGGGCAACACAGACACACACACACATTCACACCTACGGACACTTTGGAGTCACCAATCCACCTACCAACGTGTGTTTTTGGACTGTGGGAGGAAACCGGAGCACCCGGAGGAAACCCACGCGGACACGGGGAGAACACACCAACTCCTCACAGTCACCAGGAGCAGGAATCGAACCCACAACCTCCAGGCCCCTGGAGCTGTGTGACTGCGACACTAACCTGCTGCACCACCGTGCCGCCCACTGTCTATAATCCAAAACTAATTATCAAACCTCAGCACCACTGCCATCAAATCCTCACATATGTTCCAACCTCTACAGTAACGCCTTCTCAGAAGAGTAAAAGCTGTTACTTCAAATACAGATAAAATGTATACTGACAAACCTTGAATATCTTTTAAAGCCCATTAATACTTGCAGAACTGCATAATATTAAAGGAGTTTCATTTATTATCATTTATTAGCCATCATCCTGATGTCAGCCTCCTTCTGAATAACTATTAAGAGTGAAATATCTAATTAAACAGTTCTGAATGAGAATTAATCACAGAGAGGGGAAAACAAAGACGTTTTCTTTCCAGTCGGTGTGTGAGGCTCTTATCACCCCCTGCCTCTATAAACATGGAGGAACGTGTCATTCGTAAAGCGTTTCGGATGGCGTTCATTAATGGAGCAGTAAATGGCGTCCATCTAGATCAGTGGCGCTGTGTGTGTGTGTGTTTGTGTCTACGTGTATGAAGTAGCTTATTAGCACCACTAATGGAGAACCTCTCTGTCCTTTTCTCATTCTGGTTCAATGCCACATGAAAATAACACGGCACAAATAAAGACACTGTCAATTATAGCATTTTTTATCTGCTCATGTACCAGCATTGTTTACCTCATCTATATAAATCTATCTATGGTCATCTATATAAACTATAATACATTTTACATCCATTTCATAACATTATTTTATGATCATCACCAGTGACAGTGATATCCAAACACTACTATTCCCAACCATAAACATAACCATGTTGGTAATTATATTGGAATGGTGTTGACATTAAAGAAGCCATATTATTAAAAAAATTGCTTGTTTAGTGCCTGTGCGCATCAATTTGGGGATGTGGAGACAACCAACTAACAGACTGTGAAACAAAACCAGAAAACCAAAAACCAAAAACCAAAAACAAAAAATCCAGTTTTCTGTGTGCTGCTTAAAACAAGCTGTTCTGATTCTGCTCTGCTTCTGACATCAAGTGCAGGGACTTGAGAATTACCCCACCCCCTCATCTAAGTCTGTCCAATCACAAGGATAATCACAAAGAAAAGGTTAAACACAGCAAAACAGATACAATACGTGCAGAGAAATAAGATCACTGAGTAAAAACAGAGAAAACGAGAATGGAGAAGGATGAGAACTGAGCTAAAATGGCTAAAAACATTAGCTTCCTCTCCTCACACTTAAAGGAACAAGCGCTAAAAGCGGTCATTCTAAATAGCACAGGGAGAACGCTGCTGTTGTGTTTGATACTTGAGGTATTATGACTAAATCATGTGACATCTGTTTAATTAACTGTGCTCACTTGTGGAAAACGTATAGAATATACTTCATCTAAGCGCTGATATATTTTCCAGTTGTAGTTTCATATTCCAACAAGCGGAGATTGAGTGCAGTAGCTGACTAAGAAGAAGTGCAGGTTTTACTACAGCTTCAGAGTGAGCGCATGGCTGGTTTCCTTGCCGTAATAGAGTGGTATTTGTTAGCAATTATTAATGTTTATGAGGCAGTATGTTGTAAAGTAGGTCATTTCCTGTGGCAGGACGGATCACCGCTTTAGCAAAGATGAGCAGAGGCTCAAGTCTCCAGAGAGATCAGCCAGAGAGGAAGACGCAATTATCAGCTTCATTAACCACATATTACAGGATCTAGGACTAGGCACATACGCTGAAGGCAACGATCAGATAAAGAGTTTCTAAAATTGGAACTTCTAACAACCCCGCAAAACTGTCCTCCTCAGGAAAACATAAATCCTTTATAATTTATATTTATATATATATATATTTATCTCCAAATTTATGATGATTTCCATAAATCAGCAAGTCTCCTGAAGTGAATACAGTGCCAATAGGCTCGAGATGGAGGGTGTGTGACTGAACAGCTTAACACAATAGCGGGTAATGCAAACTGACCAGATCAGTCACATCAGCTGAGCAGTTAGTTTCATGAGAAGATTGATAGGGGTGAAGGCAAGCTGTATACTACAGGACTCCCGGTCTCGGCTGAGGAATCAAACTCTAACTCATAGGGTCAGCACTTACATCTCTGCACCACTGAGATCTTTCTTCTTTGGGAGACAGGAGATAGTCAAACATCTTTCTCTTTTCAGATCTGTACAAATGCATAGCCGCTGTGGGAAGACAGTTCAGATTTTTGAGTGTGAAATTATATGGAGCTGTAGAAGTGCCTTTACTTTGTGAAGGGAAGGAAAAATAACAGAAGAAAATCATACAAAGAATAAGCCAGTGTTCTTAGAACAGTAGACTTGCCACCCCAGAGCCCAAACTCCCACTACTGTCCAACTTGCCATGAGCACATTGAGGTTTCACTGTCGAACAGCTCCAGGGTCCTGGAGGTTGTGGGTTTGAGCTCCATTCCGGGTGACTGTCTGTAAGGAGTTTAGTGCATTGTCCCTGTGTTCGCATGGGTTTCCTCTGAGAGCTCTGTTTTCTTCCCACTGTTCAAAAACACACACTGGTAGGTGGACTGGGGACTCAAATGTTTCCATAGGTGTGAATGTGTGAGTGAAGGTGTGAATGTGTGTCACCCTGCGAAGGACTGGCGCACCCTCCAGTGTGTGTTCCTGCCTTGCGCCCAGTGATTCCGGGTAGGCACCAGTGCAACCCTGAACTGGATAAGCGGCTACAGACCATGAATGAATGAATGAATGAATGAGCACACTGGACAGTGTTCAGCCTCACTTACAAGATAACACCATTCTGTTATCTATGTGGCCACTATTTGAGCACTCCCTAGTCGTCCTTTGAGGTAACACTACTTCCTAATCAATATACATACCGCTATCCCATGACTTTCTGCATGGCGGGACATAAGCTGTAACAGGTTCTGGTGGTAAAGGGAGGTTGGACAATGTAAAATTGTTTAAAAAACTGTTATTTTTATGTAAAAACACATGAATGCCATAAAAAGACCTCTGAGAAAAAATATAAAAAGGATAAAAAATGTAGAGCCTGGCCTCTTTAAACCAATCCTCCTTCACATTAGCAGATCTCCTGTGGAAAGTGCTGCATAATGAACGAAGAGAAGCTCTTGTGTGGAGTTCATTTTCTAACTGTGAGATGTTTTAAGGTGGAATGAACGCGAGCAGATGAGAAAAGGTGAGCTCTGTCAGGAGACAGCCTCCAGCCAAACTGGATTAAACTGGCAGCACAGAGCTCGCAGAGCAATAAAGCTCTTGGTCCAAAGGAAAGGCTTTCATTAACAGCGTCCAATCACCGGTCAACACAGGTCTATTAAAGGCATTCTGCCAAAAATAAATGAAATTTGACCATGGTGAAGTTTGAGATTTCAAACTGAATTTAATTATTAAAAAAAAATAAACAAACTGAACTGTTGTTTGGTCAGATGTTTACAACACTCTCACTGATACTGTCCACTTGGATGCCTGTGAACTCACCAGCAGCACCTAATTACCTTGCAAGTTAACTTTCTCGTACTCAGCGACTAATGGTTTTGCGTCCTCATAATTATAGCAAAACAAGCAATCACAGTGGCATACACACACTGGGAGACACACTCTCCCTCTCTCTCTCTCTCTCTCTCACACACACACACACACACACACACACACACACACACACACACACACACAGCAGCCTTGATCACAGTCGTTGATGTAGCAGTGACCAAGGCTCATTGATTGGAGTTAAGGAAAGGCTGAGTGTGTGTGGAAGGCTGAGTGTGTGTGTAAAGGTAAATCCATTTTCAGTGATGGACCTCGTTCTGCATCACAGCCCCAAAAGTCCTGCTCTCTCTCTCTCAGGCCTGGGCAGCTTTATTCCACAGTTTACTGGAGCACAATCCCTCTGCAGCGACTTGGACACTTTCTCCAGCTCATACACTCACACGAGAAGAGGACACGTCTAAAAAAACCTCTGGTGTGACGCCACAATCAATTCAATTAATTCGACTCAGCCACGTGTGAGGTGCAGTTAATAAAAACCTGCACAGGAGCGGAGTGGCACAGCTCCAGTGTAGCATAGTGAAAGGAGGCTGCCTATACTCATGCTTACTTTATCATAGAGCTACATACATTTTCTCTTCCTTTTCCAAAAGGAAAAATATTTCTGGGGTCTTAAAGGCAACATTCATGAGTTTAATAAAACATGAACACTTTTTATGAAATTCTGAGGATGTTTCCTCACCATTTGTTGCTCTTCAGTCTGGTCTAATGTGTTTACAAAACCTCAGTGTCTTTAAATTGGTAAAAAAAAGGGGGCCTGGTAACACTGACTTATTTTCACTGTTTCAAATTACTTAAGGTGGAACTGATTCTAAATTAGGAAGTCAGTTAACTGCATGAAAGTAGGGTGACCAGACGTCCTCTTTTACCCCGACATGACCTCTTTTTTAGACTTAAAAATGTCCGGGCGGAATTTCACCAAATGTCCGGGATTTTGTTTTTCTACAGCTTACATAGAACTTCGAGAAGCGTTTCATTCACAAACTAGTCCCGCACTCCCCTACTCCGATTGGTTCACTTGAGTGAGAAGGGGGCGTGGTGAAGTAGCCTAAAATCTTCTGATTGGACGGTCTGACTGTAGAGCTACCGTTATTGGTCGATAACCTTCTCTGTAAACATTTAATTGGTCAGTCTGCACGTCAGTAGTCCTTGTTTACATCAGGCAAAGCTAATGACGAAACGTAAGTGAGGAGCAACACCCCCCCACCCCCGTTCCCCCGGACACGTGTCCTCTTTTTCACTATCTCAGATCTGGTCACCCTAGTTTAAGGAAACGTGTGACATACTTTGGTCTTAGCACAAAAACCCAACACCACAGCAGTTCTCCCCCTTTCTAAAGAGATCTGTCAGTGCCTGTTCCTTTACATGATAATGAGCCGCTCGCTGTTTACCCCGACCCGAGCACCACCGGGCAGAAGGTCTGACTTTTAACAGCTTTCATTCAGTTCTCTTTCTTCTCGTTTTTACTCAGCGCTCTTATTTCTCCATGCTCCTGTCTGATTGGCTGCATTTTACCTTGTCCTTTCACTCTCACATAAACACAAGTCCAGTGCTTTGATTGGAGGGACTCAGATGCGGGGGTAGGGCAATTCTAAAGTCTCTTTAGTATGACTTACACAAAGTGTATAGGAACAGATATGCTACAGACTCTACATTAGCAAGGGAAGGTTTCTGAAAAAGTGGCCAGCCAGAGCATAAGCACAAATACACCTAACCTGGGAAAATGATTTTCTAGGTTACAGTCCTCTCTTTTGCTCCGTTGTGAATTGGACCCAGATGGTCCAGTTATGTCCAGGTGAAGCTGATGAACACACGCAGGGCTGTGGGACTGTGTTTCACTGCCTCTCCACTGCTAGGTGCTCTGCTCTACAAGGCACTTTAATGACACTAATGAGCATCAGTTCACAGCAACCACTGTGACTCTCTGAGCATTCTGGGTACAGGAGCCTCCTCTGCACCTGGCGGCATGTTCAGCACAGCACCTAACTGCAGGAGGCTGGGAAAAATAGAACTGTTTTTTGTCTTTGTCTTTTGTGAACATGCCTGCATATGAAATGGTTTGAAATCTAAAACTAGAATAAAAATATTTATTGATATTCCCTTTTGATGGTGTAACTTTGAGGTGGGAGGAGCTTGCAAAAAATTACAATCTGCAGCTGCTCTGGGTTTGTTTTCACAAGTGTGGTGTGTTCTAAATGTGAGTGTGTGAAACTGTCCACAGGTGTGAGTGTGTGAGTGACTGGGTGAGTGTGTGAAACTGTCCACAGGTGTGAGTGACTGGGTGATTGTGTGAAACTATCCACAGGTGTGAGTGTGTTAGTGACTGGGTGAGTGTGTGAAACTATCCACAGGTGTGAGTGTGTGAGTGACTGGGTGAGTGTGTGAAACTATCCACAGGTGTGAGTGTGTTAGTGACTGGGTGAGTGTGTGACTCTGTCCACAGGTGTGAGTGTGTGAGTGACTGGATGATTGTGTGAAACTATCCACAGGTGTGAGTGACTGGGTGAGTGTGTGAAACTGTCCATAGGTGTGAGTGACTGGGTGATTGTGTGAAACTATCCACAGGTGTGAGTGTGTTAATGACTGGGTGAGTTTGTGAAACTGTCCACAGGTGTGAGTGTGTTAGTGACTGGGTGAGTGTGTGAAACTGTCCACAGGTGTGAGTGACTGGATGATTGTGTGAAACTATCCACAGGTGTGAGTGTGTGAGTGACTGGGTGAGTGTGTGAAACTGTCCACAGGTGTGAGTGTGTGAGTGACTGGGTGAGTGTGTGAAACTGTCCACAGGTGTGAGTGACTGGGTAATTGTGTGAAAATATCCACAGGTGTGAGTGAGTTAGTGATTGGGTGAGTGTGTGAAACTATCCACAGATGTGAGTGTGTGAGTGACTGGGTGAGTGTGTGAAACTATCCACAGGTGTGAGTGTGTGAGTGACTGGGTGAGTGTGTGAAACTATCGACAGGTGTGAGTGTGTTAGTGACTGGGTGATTGTGTGAAACTGTCCATAGGTGTGAGTGTGCGAGTGACTGGGTGAGTGTGTGAAAATATCCACAGGTGTGAGTGTGCGAGTGACTGGGTGATTGTGTGAAACTATCCACAGATGTGAGTGTGCGAGTGACTGGGTGATTGTGTGAAACTATCCACAGGTGTGAGTGACTGGATGATTGTGTGAAACTATCCACAGGTGTGAGTGTGTGAGTGACTGTGTGAGTGTGTGAAACTATCCACAGGTGTGAGTGTGTTAGTGACTGGGTGAGTGTGTGAAACTATCCACAGGTGTGAGTGTGTGAGTGACAGGGTGAGTGTGTGAAACTATCCACAGGTGTGAGTGTGTGAGTGACTGGGTGAGTGTGTGAAACTATCGACAGGTCTGAGTGTGTTAGTGACTGGGTGAGTGTGTGAAACTGTCCATAGGTGTGAGTGTGCGAGTGACTGGGTGAGTGTGTGAAAATATCCACAGGTGTGAGTGTGTGAGTGACTGGGTGATTGTGTGAAACTATCCACAGATGTGAGTGTGCGAGTGACTGGGTGATTGTGTGAAACTATCCACAGGTGTGAGTGACTGGATGATTGTGTGAAACTATCCACAGGTGTGAGTGTGTTAGTGACTGGGTGAGTGTGTGAAACTATCCACAGGTGTGAGTGTGTGAGTGACTGGGTGAGTGTGTGAAACTATTGACAGGTGTGAGTGTGTTAGTGACTGGGTGAGTGTGTGAAACTGTCCACAGGTGTGAGTGTGTTAGTGACTGGGTGAGTGTGTGAAACTATCCACAGGTGTGAGTGTGTGAGTGACTGGGTGAGTGTGTGAAACTATTGACAGGTGTGAGTGTGTTAGTGACTGGATGATTGTGTGAAACTATCCACAGTTGTGAGTGTGTGAGTGACTGGGTGAGTGTGTGAAACTGTCCACAGGTGTGAGTGACTGGGTGATTGTGTGAAACTATCCACAGGTGTGAGTGTGTTAGTGACTGGGTGAGTGTGTGAAACTATCCACAGGTGTGAGTGTGTGAGTGACTGGGTGAGTGTGTGAAACTATCCACAGGTGTGAGTGTGTTAGTGACTGGGTGAGTGTGTGACTCTGTCCACAGGTGTGAGTGTGTGAGTGACTGGATGATTGTGTGAAACTATCCACAGGTGTGAGTGACTGGGTGAGTGTGTGAAACTGTCCATAGGTGTGAGTGACTGGGTGATTGTGTGAAACTATCCACAGGTGTGAGTGTGTTAATGACTGGGTGAGTTTGTGAAACTGTCCACAGGTGTGAGTGTGTTAGTGACTGGGTGAGTGTGTGAAAGTATCCACAGGTGTGAGTGACTGGATGATTGTGTGAAACTATCCACAGGTGTGAGTGTGTGAGTGACTGGGTGAGTGTGTGAAACTGTCCACAGGTGTGAGTGTGTGAGTGACTGGGTGAGTGTGTGAAACTGTCCACAGGTGTGAGTGACTGGGTGATTGTGTGAAAATATCCACAGGTGTGAGTGTGTTAGTGATTGGGTGAGTGTGTGAAACTATCCACAGATGTGAGTGTGTGAGTGACTTGGTGAGTGTGTGAAACTATCCACAGGTGTGAGTGTGTGAGTGACTGGGTGAGTGTGTGAAACTATCGACAGGTGTGAGTGTGTTAGTGACTGGGTGAGTGTGTGAAACTGTCCATAGGTGTGAGTGTGCGAGTGACTGGGTGAGTGTGTGAAAATATCCACAGGTGTGAGTGTGCGAGTGACTGGGTGATTGTGTGAAACTATCCACAGATGTGAGTGTGCGAGTGACTGGGTGATTGTGTGAAACTATCCACAGGTGTGAGTGACTGGATGATTGTGTGAAACTATCCACAGGTGTGAGTGTGTGAGTGACTGGGTGAGTGTGTGAAACTATCCACAGGTGTGAGTGTGTTAGTGACTGGGTGAGTGTGTGAAACTATCCACAGGTGTGAGTGTGTGAGTGACTGGGTGAGTGTGTGAAACTATTGACAGGTGTGAGTGTGTTAGTGACTGGGTGAGTGTGTGAAACTGTCCACAGGTGTGAGTGTGTTAGTGACTGGGTGAGTGTGTGAAACTATCCACAGGTGTGAGTGTGTGAGTGACTGGGTGAGTGTGTGATACTATTGACAGGTGTGAGTGTGTTAGTGACTGGATGATTGTGTGAAACTATCCACAGTTGTGAGTGTGTGAGTGACTGGGTGAGTGTGTGAAACTGTCCACAGGTGTGAGTGACTGGGTGATTGTGTGAAACTATCCACAGGTGTGAGTGTGTGAGTGACTGGGTGAGTGTGTGAAACTATCCACAGGTGTGAGTGTGTGAGTGACTGGGTGAGTGTGTCAAACTGTCCACAGGTGTGTGTGTGAATGACTGGGTGAGTGTGTGAAACTGTCCACAGGTGTGAGTGTGTTAGTGACTGGGTGAGTGTGTCAAACTGTCCACAGGTATGAGTGTGTGAATGACTGGGTGACTGTGTGAAACTGTCCACAGGTGTGAGTGTGTGAGTGTGTGATACACTGTGATGGACTGGGGACCAGTTCGGGGTTATTCCTGCTTTGCGCCATGGTTAGACTCTGGACCCACCCTGACTCTGAAAATATGAAATGTTTAAAGAGGATGAATGAATGACTTAATGATTGAATGAAAATTCTTGTAACTAAACTGATATTTTGGTACAATTGGTGCTTTTTAATCAAGTTTTAAACCTGTTTAATCTTCGATTTACTTGGTCCTGAATTCTGGCTGTTCATATCTTTTGAATAGATATTGAAAGCACATATTTTGAACACTTTCAGATGAAAATATTCCAAGGCTGAAATATTTGTGCATCTTTAGATTCAAACTACAGCAGCAGCAGCAAGAGCAGCAGCAACAACAAACCTTTAGAGGTTTCTTCCTTCAGATTTATCATGCTTTTCAGTTGCTGTGGGGATATCATGTCCCCAAAAAGACAGTAAAACAGAACAATCCCCTAAACGCAGACCCACACTGTAAGCGGGAGATCAGATTTCTCAGATCTTTCACTTCTCTGTGATTTCTCCATGGACCTGCCACAATGACCCTCAGCTTTTTCTACAGCACACTTCACTCACACTCACACTCACTCACACACACACACACACACACACACACACACACACACACCCTCTCCCTCTGCAGAGCCCATCACTTCATGACAGCACAGGGAGAAACGTGCAGTTACAGGAAAATGCTGCAATATAAAAAAGTGTGATATATTGAAAGTTCATAGCTGTTTCAAAATAAGAGTTCAGTAAACCATTTAAAAAGGTTTTCTATATATTTCTATAAAGTTTACTTTATATTTATTGCAATGAACAAATGTTACAATAAAAAAATTTATTAAACATCTGAGCAAAATGGTCAGTAAATACAGGCCATTCCTCTTCCAGTGTCAGGAAATCAACAGTAAACATACTTTATTACAAAAATTACACAGACGTGCCTCATTAACTTAATTTATTAATAAATATTTATTATCTCAGTATTTATTGTGTACATCCTGTGCCCTTAATACAGCTTCCATTCCTTTCACTAGACTTCCAGCTTCCCAAATTACTCTGCAGCCACAGCACCACGGTTAGAAATTGGTTTAACATCCTCACTGTCCACATGAATCCCGAACTCATTCAGTAATGCAATCTGAGGTGCTGTGAGAACACAATCAGCTTTCCTCTTTTTGTGTCTGTTTCCTTATCTCAGTAAGGACTTCTCAGCAGCTCCACATTCTTTCAGACCCATGGATTGGTCTTCTCACAGTTCTAGT
Source organism: Hoplias malabaricus (assembly GCF_029633855.1). Lineage (NCBI taxonomy): Eukaryota > Metazoa > Chordata > Actinopteri > Characiformes > Erythrinidae > Hoplias > Hoplias malabaricus. The sequence goes on from NC_089818.1 coordinate 14,628,439, forward strand.
GCTCTATTTAATGCACATCAGTTGTTATCCATTAATCAGGTCCAGTCTGTATCATTTTCTCTCAGGCTTAGAAATATTCACCTCCATGTTCAGTGTTGGAGCAGGAGAGAAGAGCGAGGCTGAACTGAGAGATGCATCTGATCAGCTCCAAGCGATAGAGGAATCTGTGTTTTTTTATTTATTTATTTTGTATTTGGCCAAGAGCTACAGCTGAATAATGCTGCTTTCCTGAGTGCCCATAACTGTCCAGTTATTCAATGCCTATTAAAGGGGTTTTAATAGCACCCCACCCCCCCACACACACACACCCCAACAGACACACCCTGTCTATGAGTAATTACATATGGTTATCCTTTAGTTAAAAAATGCACATGCATATGGCACAAATTCAACCACAAACATCTGAATCCTGGGGTGAGTGGGTGGCAAGAGATACAGGGGAAACAGACAGACGTAGACAGAGAGAGAGAGTGAAAGAGAGAGAGAGAGAGAGAGAGAGAGAGAGAGAGAGAAAGAGGATGATAAACAGAGAGTCAGAGTAAGAAAAAGTGACAAAAAAGAGAGTGAAAAATACTTGCAATTTTGTAATTGCCCCCCACACTTATTTCTTTTCATGAAGCCCTGCGATCATCATCCACTTCCCCCTTTAATTACACGTTCACACACACACATACACACACACACACACACACACACACGCACACATGTAGCCATGGCAACAAGAGTATGAATGAGTCTTGTGTAAAGTCATAAAGACACACACACCCACACACATATATATAAAAAAGTAAACACAACCACATCAGACTCATCATCTTCTTCCAGGAGGTCAAAATTCTGTTTTTACTGCTGTGTCCAGTTACTGTCCAGCCCTGAGCTTTGAAGGGACATGATGCTGAAAGCCAGAATCAAACGTCCAGTTACTGAACAGATGGCTGTGTAATTTGACATTAATTACAGCACAGCTTTAGCCAGGCTGATGTGTCCAGCAGAGTTGGGCCAAAGCCTCAGATTTACACAGGGGTCAGTGCTCTGCTGGACACTGGCCTTTACCGTTCTGCTACACACTTAAAGACTTACACACTGAATTTCCAGAAATATTTTAACACCACTTCTAACGAATGAATTCAGCAACCTCTTTGCATTGGTTTTCCAAACTGTTTCTCAGGTACCGATTGCATGTATGTCGATGCGGTTACTGGAATATCTATTTTTTCTTCATTTTCTTCCTATTTTATGAATAAATAAAATATAATATAAAATCACCTGGTGCTCCTTTAACACAGACAGACATAATTTACTTTTAATGAGAAACAGCAATATGAATGAGAGAATGACTGAGGCCACTAAATTTAAACAAAAACATATTTGTTTTGGTCTTAAATATCTCATGAAGCCATCACACTGAATATTCACTTCTGTATTAGGTTTGAGAATTGTATTTTGGTCCAAAAATGTGATGCATACTTCAATAACAATTATTATATTCCCGAGGGAGTCAAACCACCGCCCTCCGACTGTTTACAATGGAACTGCAGGGTTGCTGCCTCTGTGCTCATTATGTATTAATGGATTTAAAAGAGGAATGAATGGATTTCTGGTCAGAGACACAGAGAGTGAAGTGTCAGAAAGTTCAAACGTGTCACTGAGAGGGAGGTGAGAGAGTTCAACTCATTTTGACTCGGGAGAGAAAGAAAGAGAGAGAGAGAGAGAGAGAGAGAGAGAGAGAGAGAGAGAGAGAGAGAGAGAGAGAGAGAGAGAGAGGAATATACAGAGAGATTCTACATTCTACTGGTTGTCAGTGGAAGGAAAAAAGGGGACGAGACGACCAGAGACAGCGGCTGTCAGCCGGCAGCTTTAAAGACTTAAACTGAGAAACCAAAACAGAGTTCAGAAGGGAGAGAGGACGAAGAGGGGTCGGAAAATAAGAGAGAAAAATGCAGTCAAAGCAGACAAGAGATGACAAAACAGTCGAGTGTATGAGTCAATGATGTATTCAAATCATTCAGAAGTTATGCAGATCTCTGAGAGACAATGGCATTCAGCTAAGAACGTCAAAACACCACACCAGGGGAAAACAGCATAAAACAACACAGAGATGATATTAATGAACCGTTATTGATAATAAATCTGCTGCCTTTGCTAGTTGACGCTTTCCAGGGACTCTGCAAATTCACAGAAGCAATTTGCAATGGCACGGCTTATTTTACATTTATATTAGCGCCTGCACTTTGCTAGTCCAGAATTAATGCACAAGCCAATTTGAGCACGTTTAACAGCACACTCACTCTATTGGATTAGACACACACACATATACATGCACACACACACACACACACTTTCTCCAACACAGACATTAAACCCTGACAATAACCTTTCTGAGTAAATAGAGCCTAATTGCACCTCTGGAGATTAGCAAAACAAACAACCTTAATGCGCCCAAATTCTTAACCCGCCCCCAATCAGCAGCAAAGTTTGTAGAAGAAACTGTTCGGGTCCAAGGCAGCCATTTTAGGAACACTTTTAATCACTCTGCTGGGGCAAAGTCAGTGCTAAGGTCAGTGCTAATATTAGTGCTAATGTCAATGCTAATATTAGCTAGTTTTTCCCTGTTGTATGCAAAACTCCAGTGACATTTAAATAATTCCAGAGGGAACAGAGTTAAATTAAATTAAAATAAATTACCAGCTGGGTTTAAACACCACCCACAGTGAAAATAATGTGTTAAGCATTGTTAAGCAGTCAATACAATGGCCAAGCTTTTATACTGTTACAAAGACAGAATTAAAAATACAGATTCAGACAGCTAGGGTTTTTTTTTTACATCACATTATTAAACAAACCCCAAAGAGGTGGTTGTGGAAACAAAATGCTGCTTTTGGTTCCTATCACCACCACTGTAACTAAATCCCTAAACACTGTCCACACTGCTGACGTCACTCAGGCTGAGCGAAAAACTGCATTTTCACCTTCACCTGCCAAAACTCTCAGACAGGCTTCCCCACAGTGGTTACATAACACCTCTGCTTGCAAAGATTTTGAAATTCAAATGAAATTCAGAGGCGGAATATGTCAGAGCCATTTGGGTGAAGGGCAGCTGGGATAGACTCTGCCTTTTTTTTTTTTACCATTAACACTCACAGAAGTCCACTGAGTCCTCAGGGATGTCCTGCACCCATCTGCTCGTCATGTCCTTTGACTCTGGAACATACTGGACTCTTTAGCTCCCTGTGACTTTGCTGTCATTAAAGGGGAGGGTATTGTAACTTCAAATCCTGGGGTAGTTTTCTCTTTAACTTCTAACCGACTGACTGGCTGTCTCACTCACTTGGATTTAGCAATGAGAAGATTCTCTAAAAAAGGCTGTTTTGTGAAAACCTCCATCTTATACTTTCACTCAGTGGCTACTAACATTAAGGGTCCACTACACAATCAAAGCAGCTCTCTAGTTAAGAATTAAAATTTTGAATGGCCACATGCTGTTTTACGTGATGTTAAAACAGAAAATGACATGTATCCCAAGGAAGAGGAAATAAATCACGACGGTATTCTATTCAATCAACACATGATTCACCAAACCCCAAACAGCTGTACAACTCAGATGTGTGATGTGATTACAATTACACGCTAATTGCAAGCATGAGTCCAATTGAGGGCCAAATGCGTTACTGTTGTCTCTGGGCCACGAGCCAAACACTTTCAGAGTTGCGTCCAAATTCACTGTGGCATCCGAGGTGGGGAGTTATTCTCCTTCCCACATGGATCTGCTATCTCCACTCAATAAATCACTCTCAGTGTCAATTAGCTTCCGGATCAAACACAGCCCTGGGGGGTCAGACAGAGATCGTGGACAGACGACAAATGAGGGGAAATTGGGTGTCACCTCCAAGCCGCTCCCTCAGGCATCGATGAATAACACAGCCAGTGTCGTCAATGCTGTCTAAGTGCATTGGAGTCACCCTCAGATTAGTCTCACTTTGCCAAAGTCTCTAGGGAGGGTACCTTTCGCCACTCAACATGGCCAAGACCCGCCTACTACTGCAGGAATAGAAATTTGACTGACATGCAAAAGGCCCTATCACAAGTCTGTTGTTTTTGGCATGCCAGCCAATCAGAATGCAACTGATAGAATCCTGACAGTGAGGCCAGAGCCATATAGAGTGAGAGTTGCTCCAACGGAAGTCCAAAATGCTTGGTGGTCACGTGACTCATGCTTCCAATAGTTCCAGGAAGCTCTAGGCAACCAATTTAAATGCATAGAGTCAGGGAGAGAAATTGTGCATTTACAAAAGTACAACAGCACATCAACCTTTGTATGTTGTTACATATATGTTTAAAGAAAAACAATCACTGCTATTTCATGATTATTGTGAAAATCTGATGTTACTTGCCTTGTATGTATATTTTAGACTATATTATCTCTTACAGACATATTCATGTTGTTGATTGCATAAAAAATATATATTTACTGCTTTTTAAACTTGTACCGTAGTCAGTATGAAATATACCCTATAGGTTTCTGATAAATTATAGGAAGGTGAAGAGATGTTCATAATTCAGTTAAGATTAGTTTTCTAACACATCATAGTGGTTTCAGAAATCCTGTATGGACCTAATTTTAAAGACTATGTAAAAACTACAATATCAAATCAGAATCTGTGTAGAAATCTAAAAAAGGGAAAATTAAAATATCACATCCAGCCAGGACATTAAATCACATTTGTTCAAACACATAAAAATATTTTACCACACACTTATTACCACAATTGATAAATCTCTAAAGAAAAAAAAGAAAGAAAAAAAAACACCAAGTAAAAGAAATGTCTTATTTTTATATAATGGCTTTCAATTCAGTAGAACGAAGCTCAGTTACACTGCTAAAGATTAAAACAACAAATAAACGCTGTTAAATAATGTTCGTACACCTACACAGTTCATGCAAAGAACAGACCATTAGGAAGTTTATATGCTTTATTAAAAAGGAACAAGGCAAATCCCAGGGTGTTGAGACTCGAGGTGCAGGAAGTAGGTGTTTTTTCTTTACTGTTTAACAGTCTCAGATACGCATTACATAATATTCTACATAATCACAAAAACAATTCTGTTCCTTACTGTTGTGTAACTTTAGCTTAGATTCTATTGCAAATAAATCTTCGTTTCACCTTCTCTATTCACAACGCTACAGTCATTCGCTCAGTTATATTTAACACATTATCTCCCAGCCAAACATCATGCTAGAATAATATATCTCTAATTTCCCAACGAATTAATTAAAATGACATTATGAGAAGGTAATTTCCAGGCTGTACGATGTTATGCTTATACTATGTTATGCCTATACTTTCTTCAAAGTCTTATACTTTACTCAAATTTACTTTAATGTTCCTCAAATCTACTAACTTAGTGGGAAATCCACTAACACTTTTTAATACGCTTGTTAATTGGATATAGATGTGCTGATAATATAAGATATCATACTTTAAATATCTTAGATTTTAAATGCACATCACACTTGTGTCTATTCTGCTAAAACTTTATGACGCTGCTGGTAGCTACCGCTAACTTCTGGGAGCTATTGAGAGGCTCCATGACCCGCCATTGCTGTAAAAAACTGGTCCAATTGGAGTCAACAGAGTTGACACAACTTTCTCTCAAACTGAAACATTAGTTAATAAGTTAATGTTGAATAATAATTAATAATTGAATGAATACTCACTGAATTACAAATGGCTTACTTTCTACCCACACAAATAATGTCACGACTGTGGAGAAACATAATTAAAAAGTATTCGATAAACAAAATTCAACATTCAGTTTTAAAACAAATAACATCATTCGGTGGATAGGATTTAAGTCAACAATTTCAATGTTTGTTTGTTTGAAAATGTGCTCTTTAAAATTCATTTTTATACTTTAGAGACCCAGAGAAAAAGCTGCAGAGCACAGATCACCTAGAAGGTGGATTTCATCAAACATCAGAGTTTTACGTAGCCTTCTCTGCCAAATGGGTCCACTGTTTAAGGGTGAGTTTAGGTCTGGTTCACGCAGTGATTATGAATGCAGTTCATGTTTTTTAATCATTTTTCTGACTGCAGGCTCAGGTAATGTTGGTTAAATTTGCCATAAAGCATTCATCTTAATCCTGATTCACAATGAACAAGACTCCCAGGGCCATGATGGGATTTATTATAGTATTTCCATATATATGTACACATGCCAATTGTCAAGTAGCTGCACAAGGTTACCATGCTCGATGCTAAGTGTGGGATAGAGGGTTATAAAGGCCCCCAGTACTGGACTGCGGAGCAGTGGAATAGCGTTTTCTAGAGCTAGGGTGTTTAAACATACAACATCAGTATCTGACTTTACTAATGTTTTCATTGCTAAATGCCATCAAATCCTCACAGCAATGTTCCAATATATGCAAATTAAGCCTTCACAGAACAGTAGAAGGGTTACTGCAGCTAAGGGGAAGAATCATCCTGTCAAATAACTTCATTCCTCATGAAATTTTAGAAGTACACAAACTTTTAACCTTATAGCGTATGTCACTTCAAAGCATTTCAGGCTAGCTATGCTAGCATGTTTTGATAGGTGCCTTCTGCTGCAGCTCTTATCTGAAACACTTCCTTCTTGTGTAGTTCTGTGTCTGGCTCATGTTTACTGCTCAACAGAAGCTGATCAAAGGAGATTTGTGTCCGTTCTGAACCACTGGAATGCCTGAAAGCTTTCATGAGTGACTGAATGGCCGCTGCATGTGATAAGCTAGCCATGACCTTTCTCTCACTCTCTCTGAATCAGTCGCCCACTTTCCCCACAATAACTCTACATAAATGTCATGTAATTGTCCTTGAAGTGAGCTAATGAAAAGAAATTCAGTTCAACACTTTCCCTCAGCTTCAGTATCCTTTGCTTTACAGGTCTTTCTGAATGTGTCACTGCTAATTTAACTTAGAAACGTTATAAAAGCCCAGATTCACAGCTGTGACTCCACTAGGCACAGGTAGACACTTCTGATTATCACACTTGCTTTAATTTTAGACTAGACCAAAGCACGCATTGTTAAGTAAGACCACCCAGTCAGTTCTCTGTGTGCTGCCTAAGTCAGAAAACATGGAATATAATGAGCCGTTCTCTGCATCTGCCATAGAGGGCAGAGACTTTAAAATTGCCCCGCCCCCTCGTCTGAATCTCTCCAATCACAGCGCTGGACCTGCGTTTATGTGAGAACACAATGAAGAGATTAAACACAGTAAAACCGACACAACAGGTGTGGAGAAATAAGAGAAATGAGTAAAAACTGAGAGAATGAGAAGAAAGAGAAGAAACAGAATCTGCTCATTGCCCCTTAATGCTGTGCGCTTGGATTGGGGTGAACAGCAAGCGGCTTATAGTCATTTAAAAGACCAGGCGCTGAAATTGGCAGTTCTGAACAAGGCTTTGTAGACATAGGAGAATGCTGCTGTGGGGCTTGACACTTGTGGTATTTTGACCAAAGCAGGTCACAGATGTTTTATTACGACCCAGAACTGTTTTCCCTTGTGGAAAAAGGGGAGAAAATGCTTCCTTCAATCCTCTTATACTCCTTTGTTCTGCGCAGATTTTTTTTTTGTTTTTTGTTTTTGTCTTGAATTGATTTCATTCTGAACTCTAGATTAGGCGTAACACCAGTCTGTGGATGACGTGTCTAACTCTCTGTTCTCTTCTCTGAAACTTTATTTCTTACAGTCTGAGAGGAGCCTTGTGAGAGATGGATTGTAATTGATGCAATTTTGGGCTGAGGCAATTTTCTCTTTGCTTTGCTCAGAGCTGGATGGGCTGAAAGCTAATGCTTTTCTCCTGCAGACAGCACACAGATGAGTGGCAGCCAGATCGCCGCATACGGACCGAGAACACTGTGCCGAACACTGAATACAGCCATTAACAAGAGCCAGTTTCGAAACTCAGCTGTGCCACGTGGCATTTCTCTGCAAAATGCAGAGTGTTGGAAAGTGAAATCATCTTAATACTTTAGATAGATTTATAATTACGATATTTATTCGTGTTATTAAATACATTTTACTTGTTTTAAATATTGCTTATATCTTCTGTCAGTAAAATGGCTGGTTCATAACATGAAGAAGAATCACTGTATAGTTATAACTGTATTTCTATCATTACTGCAGAGCTATTTCTTATTAAAATCAATATTGCAGCATTGTTATGGTATTTAAATGGAATTTACAGCTTTACGGTTGAGTATTTATAGAATTTAAATATTGAATATCTAGATTTCAGTCAGAGCAGCTCATGCAGTCTGACAGTACTCATAGAAAACCACAGCTATACAGTATACAGCAGGCTTTAGTGCAGCAGGGCAGTGCTCTTTTCCTGTGGTTATGTAACTCAGTGTGTGTGGTCATGTGATCTGTACAGTGTTGATTAGCATTTTCACAAGGCGTGGTGATGCCCTTGACGATGCTGCAGGTCAGAGAGTTTGAAAGATGCAGTGGAAGCTTGTTGGGGGAGTTATGTAACCATCATATTTTCCTGAGATGTAAATGATCTTGTGATGTCCAGAAGAAAAAAACTTCTTTAGTTTTCAACTAAAACTGAAAAAAAAATAGAAAACCATCAGATGAAATAGGGTCAGAATCAAAGACTCCATGAATATATGTAATGTAATAAAATTCTGATTAGAAATGAGGTTGAGTAGTCAATCCACCTACCAACAGGTGTTTTTTGACTGTGGAAGGAAACCAGAGCACCCGGAGGAAACCCACGCGGACACAGGGGGAACACAAGCCCTGAACCCAGCGATCATCACTGCCTTAAAGATGAAATATAGTCCTGTAAAAATATATTACACTATGCAAATCTAGGAGGAGCCACAAAAGCAAAAAAAAAATCTCATCTAGTCTGTTGTTATTACAAGGGTATACTGTGCAGCCTAATGAAAGCAGCACACTGGGGTATAGTTTAACTTGCAGCAGCAGTAGTCCAGTAAGGGTCATGTAGTCAGTGCCCTGTTTAAAAACCAAGGCCAGGCACTTATACAAATTTCCGAAAGGAAACACTGGATGAGTCAGCTCTCGCGCTCTCTCTTGCTCTCATCCCTCATCCCACTGAAACACTCACACTGTGTGATAAGCAAACTCCACTCTGCTACTACAGTTATTGTGAGTGGTTTGGTGTGAAATGGTTGATTGTAGAGACTCAGATTCATCCCAGCTCTGGTGATGGGAACCAGTGTACATTTGTATTTTATCTCCTCTCCGCAACAAGCAGTGCACAATTTGCCTTCTAGGGATCTGTGTTTTAAAGTCTTCTATATAGAATTTTGACGATTGTTAAATTATGGTCAATATTTGGGGACTATTTTCTCTAAAATATATATACAGGGGTTGGACAGTGAAACTGAAACACCTGGTTTTAGACCACAATAATTTATTAGTGTGGTGTAGGGCCTCCTTTTGCGGCCAATACAGAGTCAATTCATCTTGGGAATGACATATACAAGTCCTGCACAGTGGTCAGAGGGATTTTAAGCCATTCTTCTTGCAGGATAGTGGCCAGGTCACTACGTGATGCTGGTGGAGGAAAACGTTTCCTGACTCGCTCCTCCAAAACACCCCAAAGTGGCTCAAAAATATTTAGATCTGGTGACTGTGCAGGCCATGGGAGATGTTCAACTTCACTTTCATGTTCATCAAACCAATCTTTCACCAGTCTTGCTGTGTGTATTGGTGCATTGTCGTCCTGATACACGGCAGCCACTAGGCTGCTCCAATTTAGCCATGAAACCTCCCACACTAAAATGACAGGTGTTTCAGTTTCATTGTCCCCCTGTATGTTTAAGGCCAAAATGACAAATGAGGCACCAAGAGTTCTTTGAGTAATGCCAAAGGACCATTTTGATTTCATAAAGAGGTGTGTAAGTTTTTGCTGCTGATACATAAATCCACTCTTTCTTTGAATAGTTTTCAGAGGCATCACACACTTTATTATTCACTATCCCTGAACAATGCATTTCACATCCAACCAAACAACTCTCAATTACTTTGCTTACGTCTTACCTTTTAATTATGCAGAAAAAGCAGACAGGTTATTGTTCTATTAGTTTATTGTGAGAGGTGACTTTAATGTGCTTAAATTAAAACAACAATTCCTTATTTACAGTGTAGCACAGAAAAGAGGCAGGGGTTGGAGTCAGAGGTAGAAGTTAAAGCACGGTGCAACAACACAGACCCTCTAATGCAGCGTCGCTAATGAGCCTTCACTGCATCTCCCACTGATCCAGGCAGACAAAGCCAGCACTGCTAACGACAAGCACGGTTCACCACAGGCCCCCAAGTCACTAAAACTCCCCCAAACACACACTTAAGTGCCCCAGTTTCTCTCCATACACTCTGCTTTTATGAGCGAATCTCCCTTGTGCACGTGGCTCTAAAACAGGAGCTCTTCCATATTCATGAGCTCTGGAGTTTATCGCCCCATGTCACTGAGTCAGGTGCTGCTGACACCTTAAAATTTAACTACGGTGCTAACACTGGAGAGAAGCTTTCACAGCACTGCTGCATGGATAAACCATACACACACACACACACACTTACACAGGATTATAGCTGCAGAGTTTACTAGCTGGCAGTAGGTGAAGCCTAGTCATGACAGATGAGGGCTGGATATGATGACGGTGGCTAGAAATGCTGCAAACCACATTATTTTTGCAATATTGAGCTTTGTAAAGTGTCAGAGTGCTGTTTTCGCCATGCTACATCATGTACAGTGACATAAATATACAAAAATTATAGCTCTGTCCAATTAAGTTTTGATTCACTTTGTTTATTGTAGCCTGCGGGTGTTAAAGTTTGTATAAAACATCTGTGGGTTTAACACAGCATGATGATTGGCTGGAAGATGGTGGGGGGGGGGGGGGGGTAAACGACCCTCTAAACAACCCACAGACTATAGGCGTGATGACACAGGATACAACCAGTCTGCTTGCACTACAACAGATCCAGCCCCCTGTAGACCTCCGGAAACTCAAAAGGTGGGAACACTTGGAGAATGCAAACTCCAATTTGGAGAAATAGGGTGGCCTTACCCTTAAGCGAGGGAACACCTCTCACCGGACAACCATCAGCTTGCCAAAGGTGTTATAGAAACTAGTTTGCTCTGTGGTAGAGCATTGGTTCACAATCATTGTTTGTTGATGTGGTTATCCCTCGAACTATGCTTTCAAGGATGTGAGGTGTTCCCTCGCTTAAGGGCAAGGCTGCCCTGTTTTTCCATGCTGGAGTTTCCTTACATTTCAAGTTTCAGAGTCCTTCTGAGTCCAAGGGGCTGGATCTTTGGTCACACAAAGCAGACCAGTGGTACCCCCCGGGACACCTGAATACAGCAGAAAATAATGACAACACATTTATGTGAAGCCTTGACTTAAGCAGTCCTTCATAGAATGTTTCATAAGCTACACAAACTTTGGACATACCACATGTCTTAGGTTGTAGACTACATTTTAAGGCACAGGGAAAATTGTCTATATTGAAAGCCATAAGATCTTTTTTTTCTGTATCACCTTACAGAAAGTGCTATGGGACCCAAGGTGAAGAGACACTTCTTAAGATGATATTTTAATAAGATGGTGATGAAGACACACCTTAACATATTTCCTGCTACCATGGCTGGGCTTTAATGCCATTTTTCTGAGAACAAACGAAGCCTTTGGTCGCTAGCAGTTCTCTGACAGCACATCCACAACAGAGGATTAAGCAATAAACCTCACAATATTCCTGTAAACAGCCTCATGTGGCTCTGGTGTCAAAGAAGAAAAACTGCTTCATTACAGAAATGCCACTTCCCCAATCTATGTGGCCTCTGAAATGGTCTAAGGTTTTGTAGAAAACCTAATTAGCACATATTCCCATCATTTTGCTCTCTTTACAGTGTCATTAAACTGTGCTTTTGTTGTTATTACATCAAAATTAACTCAGCTGTTGCTGACACCCTGTGATGTACTATTAATTATAAAATAATAACAGAAGGACAGGTAGAGTGCAGGCTTAAACATGGATGCTACTATGCTTAGTTCATTTAGCTCAATCCGTTTTGTTGTTATAGTGACATTATTTTCAATAAAGGTGAATTATGGAGACACTTTGATACAATTACTCTGAGCTGCCCCTTATAAGACATCACACATGTATGCTACCAAGGTTTACCAACACCATAAACACAGGCTAACAAGGCTGAACACAAGCAAATACTAACAAGGCTAATCCCCACTCCACACACATGCTAACAATATTTAACCACATGCACATGCTAACAAGGTTAAACAACACCACAAACACAAGCTAAATGAATGTTTTAACAGAACAAAGTACAGACTAAATCTAAGCCAAAACATTGTCAGTATTGAACATAATAACATGCAACTAAGCTGTCATTACTTAGCTATCCAGATGTCGGATAACTGTTGTGAGGATTTGATGGCATTCATGAGAGCATTAGTGATGGCAGGCACCGAAGGTAATGGTAATGAAGACGATTCAGTCAGTTCTGAATCACTTCAACACATCCCAAATATTTTGAATGGAAGTCATTAACTCCAGAGCATGCAGCCTGATGGTGGGGGGTTTATACTGCACTAGTCACAACTTGGCATTGGTGACCCACTTCATTTCATTCACAACTGTAGAGATTATACATTTAGAGTAATAGGAAGAAAAAATGTGATTTTTCATGGAGCAATGATGTTGAATACAGGAAAAGTGTATTTTTAAAAAACATAAACTGTTCTTAGGCCTTTCTTATGTTGCCTTTCTAACACAGCACTTGATTTCACAGTGTATCCCTTCAGTCCATCTTAGCTGCTAAGAGGAAGAACGGCTGATCAAGACTGTGCTAAGTGCCCCATTTAACCTTGATTACCTCTCTCAGTTTGAAGGTGAAGGACTGAGACTTCCTTTGCTAAATTAATTAAATGCTAGCATACACTGAGACTCCCTTCTAGGGCTTTCATCACTGTGAATTAGCGTCTGGCTAATGGAAAAATTCTGTTTCCGATACAGATATCATGCAGAGCTTCACAGGACTCTTAACGGCTTTCGTAGTTTCTCTTAATTAGCTCTTATTGTTCTTTTTATTTCTTCAGTTATCCAGTGTTATTCTGGTGCTGCAGAAGTGGAACATCATGATATTGTCTTTAGGAGGTTTGAAGTTTACATATTGACTTTTTTATTTATATGAGATTCAGGAGACCCAAGCATTCTATCAGATCAGATTCGAAACACCATAGTTAGGCTTAGGCAGCCAAAAAAAAAAAAAAAAAAAGTGGCCAAATGTTTATGGAGACCCGTTAATCTAACAATTCCTCAAATATACAGGTAGTAACAACACCCTCTTTGCTGCTAAGTCTCTAATCTTCTAGAAAGGCTTTAGACTGGACATTTGACCACTGCTGTGACAATCTCATGGCATTCAGCCAAAAATATTATTAAATTCAGGTTCGGATGTTGGATGGTTAGATCTGGATCACAAAAATACAACTCCAACCCATTCATCTTCTGTAAAGACTTTGTCCTGATGGTGGGTTGCTATGAGTCTCAAGTCTATCCATCAAAGGACACCAGGTAGGAACACACCTTGGACTGGAGACCGGTCCATCACAGGACGTCACACACTGACCTAGTCACACACACACACCCAGTCACTGACTCACAGCCTTTTATAGAGACCTCTACTGGCCTAGACGGTCCTAATGATTCTGTGCAAAATTATTCAAGCATGGCCACCCCCATGTTGAGGACCCACTCTATGGAGCATAAACTGGTTAATTTAGAGATATGATAGTACTTTGTGATTGACACTTTACAGACAACAAGGAAGAACTATAATAATCACTTTCATAAATATTACTCGCTACCTTTTGGTGATAAAAATGACTTACTGCTGCTTTAATGTTATGTGAATTTTAGTGGCTGGGTCTTACTGAGAATAAATGTGGCAGCACCCAAGGACAAGGCCACATTAACTCACTCAGACACAGACCCTTGTGAGCTTGCAGACTCTAAAAGAACCATGATATGTATTAACAATGAAAAGAGCCTGAAATATTCATCCAGCTGAAGATGCACATGCAGCGTGTGCAGCTGACAAAACCTCCCTGTAGTGTGGTTTTAGGCAAAGACTGCAGCCATGATTAAATATACATACAGCCCCTATTCCTTCAGTCATTATCGTGGCTGCCAGCAAAGTCCAGTGAAGTCCTGCTTTCTGAGGCCAAAGGAGGTCTAGGTGTATTTCTCTGTATATTTACTGCAAGAGATTGAGTTTCAGAGCTCAGTTTATTAAATTGAACTTGTTTTCAATGTACATTTGTGATAAGAAGTAGTCAAGCACCAACACACAATCACCTCCCTTCCATTCCCTATGCTTCCCATTGATTTAAGGACAGTGCTGTAAACTGTAACTGCAGGGGGAGTCCAGGGCAAAAAATCTGAAATCTTACCTATGGTTCTATAACAGCATTTTAAAAAGGTGTGGTAGAGCTTCATGTGTTTCAAGAAAACATATAGAACTGTGTGTGTATGTGTGTGTGTGTGTGTGTGTGTGAGTGTAGTAACATGAAATGAAGCCAAACAAACATGAACTCCAAGTTATAATCTCCCATTTCTCAGCACTACTGCCTTTTTCGTTGTCATCCTTTGTGCCAAGGTGTGGAAGGGGCACTGCATATTAATGGCACAGCATGAAAATCTGTCGCTAGCCCCTGAGGCACCACACCGAAGGGTCTGGGGATATTCTCTTCCTCTTTCTCTCAGAGCGAACCCCCAGGTTCACCAAGACATGTGCTCAGAATGTTATACTGTGTACCAGGAAGGATCTCAGTCAGGCTTGGACAATTTTTCCCCACTAGAAATGTTGTCATTTTATCTATTTTGACGGATCAAGTCAGAGCTCCAACTTCTGGGTGATTGCTCAGTCACTGATATTTAAAAGAGCAATCAGTCATCTTCTGAGGTGCGGCCTGGAGGTTCTCGTGTGGGTGACCCACTGTATGGGGCACAAACTTCTTCTTTCAGGGACATCAAACCAATCTGATGTTTCACCTCCTGTGAGTTGCACTTTAT
This sequence comes from Hoplias malabaricus, assembly GCF_029633855.1. Lineage (NCBI taxonomy): Eukaryota > Metazoa > Chordata > Actinopteri > Characiformes > Erythrinidae > Hoplias > Hoplias malabaricus. The sequence continues at coordinate 14,643,552 of NC_089818.1, forward strand.
AGAAAACTCACAAATATATATATATATATAAAATAATCACTCTCAAGTATTTTTGTAAAATGACATATTGCACCTTTAACCTTGTAGACCCTAGAAATGAAAATGATATGAAGATGTGAAATCACACGTGCATGTACCGTGAACGTTGTAAATAAGTGTAGTAAATAATACTGCAGTCTCCTGTCATATTCCAGATATAGTGAGATGTGTTTTTGGACCTGTGCATCCCACACAGGCTGAATTTGAGAGCGTTTTTGGCTAATCGCCCAGAGTCACATCACATCTGTTTGAACGCTGACGAACACTCACTGTGGGGTGTAGCTCCTTGGCTGCAGTGTCGTGTTCACAAGAGAAACAAATCTAACCGTGGAGAAAATGAACAGGAACGAGAAAACAGCAAAGACTCCTTGAATAAAACAAAGACAAACGCCGAATATTTCACAGCATCACTCTGTAACCAATCCATTCCATCTATTTATATTCAGGATATTACAGACTCTCACAAAGTGTGGCATGAAACTGAAACAAAAGCGTCTAATTCTGTTTTGTCCAAGAGAGAAAGGTCTACACATATTCAACACTGTAAGCAAAACAAGGCAAAAATGTCTAAGGATACTGTAAACTGTACCAAATTCTGTGTCTGTTTTTAGGATTTGTATCTCCCACTGGCACAGGGAAGGTTCAACCAGCTCAACTCAACAGCCCCATTGTCTTACATCACTCTTATCCAAGTTAAAGACAATGCTTGTGATTTTTGTTTAACCCTTTTCTGTTTGTGTGTTGTAAAAAGCTCAGCTGTTTGCCCATAGCAGGAGCTCAGTTAATGGGAAAGAAGCTAAGCGTCTCCAATCACTGAAAAGCATGAACAGAGATGAAGATGTTGCTCTATTCCTGCTCCATATGACTTAGCTTTGTGGTTTCATGTGTTTTACTTAAGGCAGAAGTGACTCTGATCACTAATTTTTCATAAAAGTTGATGCAGACTGAAAGTGCTACAAGTGGTATTTTAAAGAGGGAATAAAAACTTAAAGCCAAGTTAAACTTTAACAACGAAAGAGGTGCAGTGGATGTTTTACTCCAACATACCATTCCACCATAAAAGATGCAGAGCCTCTGAAAGAAAACAAACCGGAGGGGAGTTTGTTTTGCCGTGAGAGCCGCAGTTTCCTAGAATCACCTACATTACCTGTAAGTAACATACATGTTGAATGTGGCATCACCACGATATTTACAATTCACTGACAATAATCTGTGTGAACAGGTGGCTTGCCCTGCTTAAAATAATTCCATAAATACTCAACAATAAATGGGTTTTTAGCCATCACAGGCCTAGTTGTGCATTGTCTGATTGACTACAACAGTGGAGCTACAAAGGGAGTTCAAGGGGTTTCCAATAAAGTGGCCAGGCAGTAAAAATCCAGCTCTTTTGGTTTATACAAGAATATGAAACTGAATGGCCTTGTTGTCACTGTTTGAGTGGCTCTATTACTCCTCACTAAAGAAGGCTTTTATGTAAGGCAGTCACACACAGTATTAAAATACCTACACACACACACACACACACACACTCCCAATCACTCTAGCAAGTGACAGAACAGAATCACACACCTACAGCTTAATTATCTCAGGACACACAGGCCATGTAATAATGTCTGAGGGAGATTCAACAGCCGCAGTTAATCACTGTGTAATGATTCTGGTCTAAGAGGCTCATATATCTCTGATCAAGATGGAATACATCCCGTAATAATGAAAATTCAAAGACAAGATCTCCTTATCATCTATGTATTCCCTCTTTAATATCTACATATTTCTTCCTTAATATCTATGTTGTCCATCCTTAATGTTTCTGTAGTGTCTTCGTAATATATATGTAGACCCTCCTTAATATGTATGTAGTGTCTCCATGTTACCTCAGTAGTGTCTCCTTAATCTCTGTAGTTCCTCATTAGTGTCTCAATATTATCTCCTTATTATCTCTGTAGTTTCTCCTTGACAACACTGAGAACACACGGAGAGACAGTGGACACTTTTACTGATCGTTTTCCATAGAAAAAGGAGCTCTCACCACGGTCTCCTCTGAATTTTTAGTGGAGATCTCAGTAAAGTCTCACACTGAGCTCAGATTTGCTGAGATAATACTGATCCGTCTGAACAGACACTGCAAATGGACTAGAAGATTACATATCAACCACTGAGCTGTACAGCCTTCAAAAACAACCCACCAAGCAACCAACCAGTGAACGACCCCTTTAAAAAGTTCTGTACAGTGATGGCAATAGGAACCAGAAGTTGTGATGTTTATTATATAGTCAGTTTGTATATTATTATTATTATGAATACATTTGTCTGCCTGGAATGGCTTTTGAAAGTATGCTTTAAGCTTCACAAAATGATTGTAAAGCCATGTCTCGATACACTGGATGATGCATATTTCATGCAATACAGCCTGAGGTCTGGTTCCTTCTTCACCACTGTTATGTCACAGTTCTAATGACTTTGTTTACATCTCGGCCACTGACCCAAACAGAAAATCTGAGAGGCAGGTGGACATGTCCTTTAAGCAGCTTAACCCAACACCAACAAATGAAGCAAACAAGGGACTTGAAAAAGCGCACTGGAGGAGCTTCTTTCTCCAGCCACAGCAGCCGCAGCACCAGGACTCCTGTGTTTAACTGGACATTTTTCCCAGAACACAAGTCCAGAAACAAGCTCCTAGGATAAACTCACCGTAATAAACAGCAGGGATTTCGCTTCTTCTCGCCATTATTTCAGCGTGCACGGCTCCAGACCCGGTTCCGGCCCGGTTCAAAGTCGTATTTCAGGCGCAAATGCCGAGAAAAGGGTCCAAAAGCGGCGAAAGATGTGGAGCTCCTGAGGAACGCGTTGAGACTGAGGCGCGTGTACAGTAGGTGCCACTACACATGCACACGCACGGGCGCGCGCACATACCTCAACACGCACACACACACACACACAAACTAGTATCCCTGTCTTAGTTGGGTCTTTAGATTTAAATCCTTAAGGAACTATGTAAGCACATGTCCGTGTATAAACACAACAGAAGAGCATTATACTAAATGGGACAATACGGAGCAGCCGCACATGAGCCTATGGAGGACATGCTCAATGCCAAACACTGGCTAGAGACGTATAAGCCCCCCCAAACACACTCTCCATCTATGGGCTGGAACAGTGGAACTGTGTTCTCTGGAGTGGAGTGGCACTGTACATCTGGGACGAGTTGGAGTGGTTTTAACCAGAACGGTATAAAATGGTATAAAACACTCACAGCATTTTTCTAATATCAAGGGTAAAACCTACTCAGAAAAACAGAATCCTTCATTTCAGAAGATGTGACAGAGGAGCAGGTGTCCAGAAATGTCCAAAGTAGTGTAAATGGTGCTTTAAAAAAACACGGATCCAATTCCGAACTGAAGAATTAAATCTCAAAGTATAAACATGTCTTTATCAGTTGTATTTTGGGAAGAGGGAAGGGAGGAAAAGGGTGCTGTGGATTTTTTATGGTGACCTGTTCCTTTAAAAATCCAGCTCCTAAATTTCTGAATGGCAGCAAACAATAAGCCTCTGTGAGAAAATATAACGTGACTAATACCACGAAATTACAGACCCCTTGCAATGAAAGAGTAACTACACGCGAGAGACAGAGTTTTAACTATATAAACCCTGAAATATTTCGAGATTTTGTACCCTGCTTTTACACAGTACTGTATGTTTATAGCCAGTGTTGTGTTTATCGTGACGGTGGCGCCCTCTGGTGGAGTGGAGAGAGACAGCACGTCAACAATTCCAATGTAAGACCTGACATTCATAAAACCTTCATTAAATATGAAAATTTGTTCTCGTGAAGATATTGACTTTTATGACACACATTACGTTCTAAACGTATATATTATTGAATTTTAAAATAACCGTATTTTAATGTATAAAAAATCGATGTATCGCCTCAAATGTCAAAATTACTAGCAATGATTTAGTGAATTTGAAATACATTTTAAAATGATAATTTTTCTTAAATATATTTAAATATTCCAACATTTTGCTTTATTATTTTGAAATACAGATTTAAAATATTTGGTATTTTAAAATACTGACTCATCATCCTGAAATTACTTTTTTCCCCTTGACATTTATTTTTACAAATTTTACAAAATAAGGCATTAATAGGGTTAGATGTCACTTAAATAAACTCTGTCCAGGATGTGTTCCTGCTTTGCACTCAGTGATTCTGGCTTCGGGCTCACTGCAACCCTGTTGAGGATGTAGTGGTTGCAGAAGATGAATGAATGAATGAACAAACACCTACATAAGATTTTATGATATCTGACAAAACCCTACATGAACATTCATAGACTTATTCCAACAAATGTCAGTTGTCATAATTGTTTCTAGAACAAAACGGACTTGGCAGAATAAGGCTCATATTCTGAGCTCTGATTATGTTGGAGGCGAATGCAGTGTTAAATTGGAAGTCGTCATTTTCTTCCCCCATTTCAAAGATCCAACACATCGGCCAAGTGACCTACAGTAAAGTGTTAGCTGCAATTTCACGTCCTGAAATAACTTCCACACCAAGCACCAAAGAATAACAAAAAAAGAAAGCAGTGAAATCCTTTGAGACAGAGAGAGGAAACATATCCAAGAGCCCAAACACAGTGTGTATTTCTTTCCCCATTTTCTTTTTTTCTGTGATTTTCTGAGTTTTTTTTTTGTTTTGTTTCCTGTTGTGCAGCAGTGTGAATATGGCTCTGTTTGATGAGCTGTGGAATGAGGTTCTATGATGGCTCATACACACACAAAAAATAAAAAAATAAATCTTCCTTCTTCTGCTCCCTGCAGCTCAGAGTCAAATCCAACTCTGGCTAGAAATTCGAATCTTGCCTTATCTCACCCTCTCACTTTTGTCAGGGTCACTCAAGGTCAAGCCTTGTGCTGGAGGATGATCCAGGTTCTTGTTCTCACCGGGAGGGTGTATTTGTGGGTGTGAACTGCATTTGAAAAGATAAAGTTTTATTTCTGTCAGCAAGATTTCAAACACAGTTTTTCATTTATTACATTTCCTGGAGGTCTCTGAAGATCAGACAATCCACTTACTAAGATCCAAGACAACCCACTTGCGTAAGGAAATGGGACGGTCAAAGGAGGATAAATCAGAAATAAAAGTGAATGATTAAAACTGTGAAGGACTCCTAACAGCCACGCAAGACCTGGAGCTACACCAAAATGATCCCCTAAAAGATCCAGAACTCATCATCTGACATCAGCACCTGTCTCAATGCTGTCATGGCTAAATGCAATCAAATCTTTGCAGCAAGGGATGTTGTCTTAAATACTGAACCTTTTCACAATATTCAAATTTTCATTAGTTGTCAGTTATAATCATCAAATTAAAAGAAATAAACACTTGAAATACATCAGTCGGTGTGTAATGAATGAATATATTAAGTTTCACTTTTGGAATGGAATTACCGAAATAAATGAACTTTTTCACTATATTCTACTTTTATGACCCGCCTCTGTATATCCACAAACATATGGCCATAATATTTAACTATAACTGTAAACGTAGACAGATGTTAGGACCCGAGGAACTGTTTGGGAACAGCTGTCCTAAAGAAATACCTGTGTTTTTCTGTGTAATTTCTTTCTGCTGCACCAATCTCAGCCTTCGATGCCAGGTGTCTTGACATCATCTTTTGTTCTAAAATAGTGGATTCTTTTAAGGCAGTCTCATGGTATTTAATTCTCTTTCTTCTGTCTTCCTTTAAAGGTATCCATGAAGCTTAAAGCTCCAAAGTAACTTCTCAGGAGCACCGCTTCCTTATATGGCACCAGGCTGTAAAAACATACACAACACAACAGGGAAGTAAATACATATACAGATATATATATATATATTCATAACATTGTGAAAAACTGCAAAAGCCATATAACTCCTGTAAAATCTCAGGACAATGCTGATTGACAGAAGTATTTCTGCTTATCGGAACTTGATCTGAAAAGACAACTGGCCTCCTTTCATTCTCAGACTGTGATAAAATCAGGACTTCAGCAGGACACTCCTTGTCCAGCGCTTATCCTGAGAAAAATCTCGTATTAGTGTTAGAGCCCATTCAAATTGAAGGATCTTAAAATGAAAGAAGCCGGCATCTCTGGAAAAAGACAATGAGCCGCTCATTTGCACATTAAAACAAAAGTTGTGAGACGACAGCCTCGATTTAACTCGCCTCTTCGTGATTTTAATAAATCTGTCAAGGCTCAGAGGAGTGAATTCTCAACAACAGCCACTTCTCTACACCTGCAGAGGGGATATTACCATAATAAAGATCACAGCCTTGTATTTGAATACGGCAGCCACCGATAACTCTCCTGCCGTCCGAATAACAACCGCATCATCTCCTGTTTGGGATTAACTGAATTATTTTTCCATAGCCAAGGTGTGACAGCTCACTCAAAAAAATACAAAAATAAAGATGCCTCATTATCTGCACGAGTCTGTGCTGTCTATCTGCTGCCACAAATGGTCACTACTAGGCAAATAAACCTTTCTTACAACGGTGTACATCATTGCTGTTATAAAACATCCGTAAGTGACATCACTAATGTTTATGTGGCTGAATATTTTATGTGGAGTTTGTGATCCTGAACTAATCATCACACATCAGTACCTGACCTAATTAATAATCATCATAAATGTTGGATGACACAATAAAACTACTTCTAATCTGGATGTGAACGCTTCATAACAAGAGGATCTAACCCTGAAAGACATGTCCAGACAAAGTGCCACCACAACCGTGTTAATAGAGGTCTAACACCCACACTGTGATTCATATTCTATATATAAGCAACTGTAGTTGAGCAATTTTAAAAAGTTGAAGATGATTAGCTTTAAAAGGAACACACATTTGAGTTTTATTTTCTGCTCCCCCGAGTGTAATTCAAAGTTACAGCACTGTACTGAAATCAGTGGGGAGGTGGAGGGAATGGGGAGGGTTTACTGCCCTACTCCAAAACTTACATAGTGCAGTTTCTTCAATGCCGAGCCCAAAGTGGCGATGACAGAGGACCTATGCTCCTTATTACGAATTAGTGGGTCATCACAAAGATTTTGAAGCTGTAATTTTAAGGTAAAAATATTACCTAGTGTTCCTTTAAGATGTGGTCTTACCTTTTCAGGATCATTAACAGGTAAACAGACCGGGGAACGTAAAGGAATGTCTGGTTGGTCTGAATGGCGTTCACAATCTTCTTCGCAACGTAGTCCGGCTCCAGGAGGGGAAGCAGTCGTGGCCATCTACAAAAAAAAAAAAGAAAAACCCAAAGGTATACAATTGTAAATTATTAACATTATGTAAATAATGTTTCTAAATATTGAACCTTTAGAGCAATACCATGTGTTTAAATGGAAAATGGAGGGGGAGGAGTGTGTTTATTTCAGTGCACAGATTATTAATGTTAGTGTTATAGTCTGTCTCTGTTCTTGTTGTTATACAAACACCAATGATATTTTTGCCAATCAAGCATTTTTCATGTTTAAACTATTAACCACAAACACACACCAGGAAGTGCTTTAGAAGTAAACAGTGCCTCCTCGCTTCAAAGCACTTATTCCCTGATACAGTGTGTCAAACTCTCTCCTGAAAACAGCCTCAGGGATCTAAGCCCATTAATCCACCTGAGACTTGAATCAACAGGATTAACAACAACTCAATAGCCCACCCATCTGTGTTACAGCCAGAGGGGACTTGTTGTTAATACACATAATAAAAGCTATTTCAGCTGCTGTTTTTAGAGACTTCTGGGGACAACCATCAACTCGCCAGAGGTGGGACGTGAACCGGGTCGGGACAGAGAGCCGCTCTCTGCCAACCAAGCAAACCCGGTTCTCATCCAATGTCGAGGAAGACGACTTTCTTGGATTTTCCCCTTGCCAGAGGAGTTCCCTTCCCTTTTGAGTTTTTGATTCCTTCTTGGTTCCAGTGGAGCTGGATCTGTGATAGCACTACCATCCTCTGAGAAGTGGAGGAAATGTTTATGTCCATGTAGAGTCCCTTCTGAAGGTGGACTCTACAGAAAAGCTATTTCAGCAAGAAAAGAAACTGAGAAGGAATCAACAAATTAATGAATTAATGGACTAATCGACAAAGTCTCTCCACATTAGAAATGATCCTGTACAGCACTGTACTTGTGAAACTTTGGATGGTACTTACTTTGTAATACAGCCGTCGAACATGCCTGTGTTGATGAAATAAGGGCACACGATTGTGGTTTTGACGCCGTCGTGTCCCATTGCTACAAGCTCCAGCGCCACAGACTCAGCAAAACCCACAACAGCAAATTTACTGGCACAGTAATCTACAAAGAGAAAATATATATATAAATATAGCTATATAATAACATAAGGCCAGGTGGCGGCACGGTGGCGCAGCAGGTAGTGTCTCAGTCACACAGCTCCAGGGGCCTGGAGGTTGTGGGTTCGATTCCTGCTCCGGGTGACTGTCTGTGAGGAGTTGGTGTGTTCTCCCTGTGTCTGCGTGGGTTTCCTCCGGGTGCTCCGGTTTCCTCCCACAGTCCAAAACCACACGCTGGTAGGTGGATTGGCGACTCCAAAGTGTCCGTAGGTGTGAATGTGTCTGTGTTGCCCTGTGAAGGACTGGTGCCCCCTCCAGTGTGTATTCCCGCCTTGCGCCCAATGATTCCAGGTAGGCTCTGGACCCACCGCGACCCTGAACTGGATAAGCGCTTACAGATAATGAATGAATGAACATATGGCCACCATCATCTAGAGACAGGAAAATCAGAAAGTGACTTTCAGCACTTATTTTACCCCTTATTACTTATTACCCCCCACCCCCTCACCTTTCAGTTTGGAATGAGTCCCTGACAGGCAAGAATGCACTTGCCCTGTGCGCCTCTGTGAGTAAGTCATGCTTTATTTTGATTGTGAAATAAGATACATTTTGGTGAAAGACTACACCCAAACCCCGCCCACATTTAATGCTCTATAAATCCTCAATAAATCCTGACACAATTGAAACACAATGAATTCTGGGAAAGCTCTGCTGCTGAAGTGTTTGCTTACACCATCTTGGTCCCTCACCCCTCCCAGGGCTCATCCAATAATCTTCACTTAAGCTGATAAAGTGATGGGATGGATTTTAAGGTGGAACTGGGATTCCTGCTTGGGGAAATAATGAAGCCAAATGAAGGCCTTGTTAAAACTAGAATTAACTTAAGTAGTTAAGCTCAGCTTGTCCCAGTTCAGACATGAAGTAGGTGTATTTGATGAGTGATCTGAAAACATCCGCACTGTTTGAAAAAACGTCACTCTAGTGGTACCTTTTGCTGTCACTAATGTGGCACCCTCTAGGGTACAATTCTGTACTCTCAGAACCTCACAATTAAACTAAATCGAAAGTAACAGCATGTGGCAGACAGGGCGGAGTGACAGTGACTGCAATGAAACGGAGTTGAAGTGTATGTTTGAGTGAACTTGAGTGTGACTTGAACTCGAATTGTATTATTTGTGTTGAATAAAATCATCTGAACTCTTGGTACCAGACACTGCATTTTTTAGCGCATGAGTCTCAATTTTCAGTTTCCTGTTGTGTCTGTTTAAAGTCACTGAGCAACAATCTCATCACCGGACCTGTTTGCGATTGACTTAGGGCCTTGGGGGTGCTGTATTATATATCAGTTTTTTGTCACATTAAAGAGGGAAGAGGTGAGAAGCTCACCTGCCAGTCCATTCACACCCAGCAGGCCTGCAGTACTGGCAACACAAACCAGATGCCCGTGATTTTTTGCAGTCATCGCTGGAAGGAAAGCCTTATATGTCTGAAAAAACAAGCAAAAAATAAAGACGAGGTGAGGATTGACTTCTAAAACTGAACAAACAGCATGGCACTGCTTTGCTTAAGGTTTGCTGGAGGAAAACATCTGACAACGTTAAAATGAACCAACATTTTCAAAACGTTGCTCTTTATTTATTAGCTCCATAACACGATTCCTCCGAATGCAGCTAAATATGTTAAAATGAATATAAACAACACAGATTACCATGAGTACTGATATACTCTACACGTAGAAATCCGCAATTGTAGGCGAAAACAGTGTAATAAACTGCTTCTGACATGTATAGGCTGAGATACATTGCTCAAAGCTCACAAAAAGTAGCACGCTAATATCACTTGCCATGTACAAAATTTTCATATTTAATAGCTACTTTAATCATATTGGAGTTTAAGGGCATTTTCCTTAAATGAAAATTTACTTTAAATACAAACTCTTAAGAAGCTCAAAGCTTTCAAACACCAAATAAAACAAAGCACAGAAAGAAGATTTTCTTTTAATAACTTCCATTTGACCTTCCACTAAAGCAAAAGTTCAGCAGCACTGATGAATTCAGAGCAATATTTTGTGAAATACCCAGAAGTGTGCCATTGTGTTAACTTGGAGAGTCTTCTCAATAACAGCATCTGGAGAATCTAGAAACTTCTTGCCTGTCACAATACCAGCATTGTTTATGAGAATGGTTACATCTCCAACTTCTCTTTTGACCTGCAAAACACAAACACAGGCCTAAACAACAAGTAAACATACCTCAATTAACTGCCATCCAAACTAGGATTATTATTTCTAAATGAAAAAGAGAGATGCTTTAGAGAACAATGGCACTGAAGTGTAAGAAAGACTAGTTTGAGAAAATAAAGAATATCCATCCATCCATCATCTGTAACCGCTTATCCAATTTAGGGTCGCGGAGGGTCCAGAGCCCACCTGGAATCATCCGCCGCAAGGCGGGAATACACCCTGGAGGGGACGCCAGTCCTTCACAGGGCAACACAGACACATTCACTCACGGACACTTTCGAGTCGCCAATCCACCTGCAACGTGTGTTTTTGGACTGTGGGAGGAAACCGGAGCACCCGGAGGAAACCCACGCGGACACGGGAAGAACACAAAATAGAGAATATGCAGCACCTAAATAACATTCAGCCAGCAGTGGCTCTGTGGTGGTCCCTTTCTAAGGGGACATAGTCTCACCCTTCGCCAAAAATGAACACAGTTGTGGGACTTAATGAAACATCCTTGAACTGCTTTGGTCAAAATGCCACAAGGAACAAACCCTACAGCAGTGTTCTCTCTTTGTCTAAAGCAGTGAGGGGCAAGAAGCAGAAGCTGTGCTTTTTAGCTCAGTTCTTTTCCTTTTCCATTGTTTCTGCGCTTGTTGTGTCTCTTAAAATAGAGGGCGGAACAATATGTAAGTCTATTGAAACTAAGCTTACCTAAGTAATCTACACTGATCGTGTACATGTACACAAAATTAATAAGAAAATTTAGACCAGACCTTAACAAGTTTTCTGTCTAAAGGAAATGCTTTTCATTCCAGACATAAAAACGTCACCTCCACTGAGAGCTGGTCTGTTTCCCTTTGGACTGGTCGTGACAGGTTTACCCTGAGCTTACCTGATCTGCAAGTCGGTAAACCGCATCCCTATCGCTGCAGTCAACTCGGTAATAATTCACACGTGAAGCACCCTTCTCTTTCACAGCTTGGGCTGTTTCCTTCAGACCATCCACATTAATGTCCCAGAGCACTAGAGACACGTCCATCGCCGCAAACTCCAAGGCCAGCAGTCGACCGATCCCACTCCCTGCTCCTGTGATGAGCACCGTCTCCCCGGCTATATTTTTCCTCATTGGGATGAAGAATTTTACAATGGCTTCTAGGACATAGTAGATGCTATACACTATCAAGTGTAGAGTCTCCAGGATGAAATTCATAGTGAGCTGCTCTTACGGGACCTAATGGAATAAATAAAAGAAATGACACCAAGAAAAAAGACATTAAATTTGAGCAATATGTCGTTCTACGGTTAAAGACTGTTTTCCTCTGTTGCTCTGCACACTTCGTTAGATCCCATTCACTCTTCAATTTGTCACAGAGCAAGTATAATTTGGGTGGTGGATCATTCTCTGTGCTGCAGTTGGTGACGAGTTATTGTGTGTTGTGCTGGTACGAGTGGATCAGACACAGCAGTGCTGCTGTCCACTGAAGAAGGACTAGAGCACAACCAACACAAACTCTGCAGCAACAGATTAGCTAGTGTCTCTGACTTTACATTTACAAGGTGAACCAATGAGCTAGGTGTGTCTAACAGAGTGGACAGTGAGTGGACACAGTTTTTACTCCAGCAGCACTGCTGTATCTGATCCACTTGTACCAGCGCAACACACACTGTCAGTGCAGCGTTGAGAATGATACACCACCCGAATCATACCTACTCTGTGGTGGTTCTGACCATTTGCAGAGTCACGAATGTACTACAGTTTGCACATACTGAACTACAAATTGCACCTATATGGCGACTGGAGCTGATAATATAGACAATGATTGTAGAAACAAGTTAATTTTAATGCCATAGCTGGTGTGTATAAACGTGGAGTGTGATTGCCTGGGTGGTATTGATTAAATTCAAGTTTACATTATCTAATGTGATCAGTATCAAGGTGCACAGATCATTACAGGATCAAACAGTGTGATAGAGTTAGCTAAAGTTTACAATAATGAGATGAAGTGGTAAAGCACAAAGGGAAAAAAGACCATAGCAAGTAGCAGTCAAAGTAAAACTCTCATAAATATTTATGTTACCACTATTTCTAGTAAAGAAGGCTGAAGACTGAAGCACTTACTGGGCATTATCTATAGTTGTTTTACATTTTAAATGTATTATTACTATTCTCTTTCAGAAAGAACAATAAAAAAATAACAGTAGGTTGTAGATGGCTCTTTCCTAGATAATGTACTCTAGACTTTGCTGTTCATAAAAAGTATCCACATTAAGCTTAAAGGTGTATTTTTGTTGTTACGTTCTTCTTTAAATAAATTAAAGTCCAGGAGACTACGATTTCATTGAGTAAGACAACTGAAGAACAGTAAGGTCAGGTGGACAAACAGTGAAAAGTAAGTTGTAAACAACTCTAGATACTGGTAAAATCAACAACAAGTTTCAGTGGAATGAGTTAAACTAACTAAAGTAGTGGAAGGAGAATTAAATGCATGTAACGAAAGTATTTTCCTCCAAAACACAGCAAGTTTAAATGAGAGAAGTCAGAGAATCCCTTCTTCGCTTACCTCCTTCCCTTCGACTTTCAGATAAAAAGTGCAGGATTTGCGGGGTTAAACAATAAAACCAAGTTATTTCAAATACTGAGCGAGAGTTATTACATGTCCATCGCTCTGAATGACGCTAGTAAAATCGTTCAGAAAGGTGTTTTCCCTCCTCTTCCGACATCTGAACCACACCGCATTAACCACCATCCTGTCACGTGACCCTTCCCGCGGGACACCTGTTTCGCGAGGGCTTCTGGGTGTTATCATTAGCATGCTAATCATGCTAATGATACAAATAAACTCATTTTACAGATTGTCTCAGTAAATATAATTTTTACGTTTCTGTATGTGTGCTGATAATACTGCGGTTCTAAACTACATAAACTTTTAAGGGGAAAATAATAAAATATTTTTTTACAAAATTATTTTTGATCCTATTCTTCATGAAATTTTCATTTTTAGGTTTTCACATCATTACAATTTTCTAACATTGATGACTATTGTCCGGAAACTGAGAATAAAATTCTCCTTACCTTAATCATTCTTTGTTTAAATTCACAGAATTCAACACCATTCATATGTTTATGGTTACACATTTTAAATGCTTCTAATGAAATTGTAAACTGCAAAGTAGAAGGTTTGCATTACAAAGCACATTATTTCAGCAGACAATGTCGAAGCAGTTATTTTCTGATGTTCTGAGGAATGTCTCTGTCAGATATGGCCTGCTGCACCCCAGCGTGATATGCAATTATGATAAATATTTTCAGGCTTCACAGACCCATTTCCACAATTGGCTGGAGGTAAACATCTTGAATAATAATGGATTAATTTCAGAAGATAAGTTCTGGATGTCAGGATTTTATCCATTCTTTCTGTTTTCTACAAACTGTTAATAAATATTTGGTTACAATAGCATCATAATAAAAAAGATTTAAAATAAAATTTTTGGGAGTCTATTGCCATTTGAGAGACACAATGCATGGTATTCACATTCATTTCCTAAGAGAGGAGCACATCACGTAACTGATTTCTGCAGTCAGATGAATTTATTGTACTCTGTACAGCTAATAGATCATAAATGCTGCTTTGATTTGAACAGAGAGTGAAAGCATTTGAAATTGAATGCAACAAGCATCAGCACTGACATATGTATATGTAAAGATTTTAAATAATGGAAAATATTGGCCCTCAAGTGTACAGGCAAAAAAAAAATAGGCTAATTTTTAGGTGAAAAAAAAAACAAAGCAGCAGTGTATATTCTGTAAATTCTGATTCTGAAAATAATTGGAGTATTGTGCAAACATCCACTGAATGGTCACCATCTGCAAGTGTCTGGGATTCTTCTTTGTACAAAAATAGCAATGCAGACATTGATACTGAAGGGTAAACATAAACTCTGAAATGAAATAAAAACACTAGTGGACAAACAGGGCTTTTTTAAATAGAAATATACATTAGCACAGACCAAAACAAGATGCTGTCATTTTTGCATATAAAAATAACAATAAATGAAAGAAGTACATTGGTAAGCTCTGCACATACAGCTGTGTGTAAAAGTTTGGGAACTCCCAGTCAAATGAAGCATTTTTTTTTTGGTTTTATCATTAGGAAAGTGAAGATAAGGTCTTGACAGGTCTTAGCTTAAATATGCCATTTTTTGCACAGGTCCTTTTAACTGGCTGAGTATTGAAAGAAGTGTAAAGTTAAAATCAACAAATTTTCATTTGACCAGGAGAGCCCATATTCTGCAAATTACTGTATTTGTGATTGGTTTACGATGATTGTCCTTTCAGCGGTTCTTAATCCATGAAACCCCCATATCTCTTCTCAGGGACTGCTGTCTCTCTTCCATCCTTCCAGCGTTTGTAGAGGCCGTAACCCACCCTCGTCATGAAGCCCCCATAGCGTTTCTGGAGGTCTTTCCTCACCTCCTCAGGCCTGATTTCTGACCTTAGGATCTCCTTCAGGAGATCCAGCTGCTCCTCCACTGTGCCTTGGTCATCATCCTTTTTCATAAAGCCTCCATACTTCTTACTTGGGCTAGAGAGAATCTAAAAAAATTAATATAATATTATTTTCTCGTTAAAACATTAATAAACCTTTTTCAAAGAGATAGAATTGCACACAGTTTGCTATCTCTCTAGGTCTGTAGGTTAATGACTGGGAAGATTGACTCTGATTCATTCAAATTTCCTCCCTTGATGCACACAAATGCTATTTGAGTATTAGTAGCGCCCCCTTGTGGAGAATCAGCAACTTCTGCCAAACAGGAGAAGTTCAAAACTCTTTAAATGTTTTGATGAGTTTGGTCCTCATGGCACTTTCTAATTAAAATAGAAATAAAGACTAATTTAAAAATAGAGATGCATTTATAAATGAACTCACATTTTTACAAAATTCAGATTTCAAGTATCAGCTTTGATTAATTACTAGCTTTTTACTCAGTCCTACTTTTACGCTCACCTCTGGTCTGTCGCTGTCAGTTGTGTCACTGACCCCACTGACTTCTGAGGCTTTCTTCATCATAAACCCTCCATAGCGCTTCATGAAGCCGCCATATTTCTTGGCCAGCAGGTGCTCCACATTTTCCTCGTCCAGCTTAAGGCCATCGATGGCATCACGCTCCTCTTCTGTCAGGACGTCCCTACACATCTCCAGCTTCCTGGGGTCCATAATGCCCCCACATTCCAGTGTACAGCTCTGAGATGAAGAAGATCATGGCCCAAATTCAGCAGTTATAAAAGTATGAAGACTGCTAAACACCAATGACACCTATATATTCTCTTACTGTTGACGTATATTCAAACACAAGCAGCAGAGAGTAAGATAGCAAACAACCATTTATTAAATCACATCATGGGTTTAACAACAATACTAATAAGCTGATAATGGGTGAGCCATCACAGTAGTATTAGTGTTAATTATAATAATAGAATATTGTTATTAGTAGCTGTCTGAAAAACAAAAGTAAAATGTTTTTGACAAAAAGCAGCTGGAAATATGTAGCGGTAGGGGGATAATAATTTGCCATATAGTACATGAAGGTTTATATTTTTATCACACGCAAAGAAAACAATGTTATGTGCCCAGCGCCAGTTCAAAAAACTAGACATGTCCAGGCTTGTACGCAATAGTGAAACGTGAACGACTAAATATAATCTGTTATTATACCTTTATGACATATCAGTGCAACCTCAAAGACCTCTGCAGTTGGTTAATTAAATTCATTCTCCACCAGGTGGCATCTCCTAGCTTTACCCAAACCTTCTGCTTTATTAGAGTTCAACAGCTGAGGTGTTTGAAACTAAGTGTAATTGTTTCAGATTGTAATAATAATTAATGGTAATCATCATTATTATTTTTTTATATCTCTGCTACTAAAGCTTCTGCTACCACATCTGTCCATTAGTGAAGCATTAGACTGCAAATTGGTGGAAAGGGGGTGTATTGGGGGTGCTATAATACACCTTTGATATAGCAGGGGTTTCAATATTTTTATTTATTTTTTGATAAAAATATACATTTAAACTCATGCAGAAAAATCCATTCTGTTTTTAATATGAAATATCCTATAGTTATGAAATATTTCAATATTCAATATGACATTTGGGAGAATTGCTTAAAAAAAGTAAAACGTTTGAGAGTTACAATCCTAGTAGAAGTGTTATGCACTAGTTTTACAATCAATAAAAATGATAATATTGTCCATATTTCTTGCACTAACACTTTTTTCAGAGTGAATGGAAGTACTTAATACACACCTCTGATCAGAGCATTATTGCTACACGCAGATCATTTGCATAAAAGCGTTTACATAATCGGGCAAAAAGTGAGGAATCCAGCAGTGAGAACAGCTGCTGGATCCATTAAAATCTCCACGAGAAACCAGTAGAAACACAGCCATAAAAACTTGAACACATCTCACTACAGCAGATCTCATTAGATGAGTTCAGCAAGGGACAACAGTTCATAAAAACTAGCACAAATCACATTTTACCAGCAAATAAATTCCTTGTTTTTATCTTATTTGGACTCTTAAATTATTCTTTTATATTTGGTCTCAAGAGATATATACTCCTGTTTAAAATATTACAATAATATTTGCACCATGAAATATACAGTTATACATTTAATATAATAGTTTTATGTTTTTTTTTTATTATTACAACTTAATTTTATCCATCATTTCTCTATCATAATATAATATAATATACATTGTAAACAATTTTGAACAATTTTTGGGGACATGTATTAATACTGTTACGCTTTTTATGTACAATATCACCTTCAAAACCATTGTTAGGACTGCAAGCTGCATATAAAGAAATGATTTTTATATGTATAGCATGTAAAATTCAGTTTTGTGATAGAGCACGTATCACAATTGAATAATAAATGAATTATACACATATATTATAACTTCAAATATTATCCAGATAATGAGCTAGAATCGTCATTAAAATGTATTAATGTTAAATACTAAGGTTCAATTAACTGATTTATGTTAAAAATAAAAATAAAACATTAAAATAAAACAATTGTACTACATTATTTGTTCAAAACGTAAATTGTGAATAAAAGTGTGTAAAAATGCGATTCTCTTTCGGAATTTGTAAAAGAACTCAGTAAAACAATCACAATATCTATAAGTTACTAAATTTGTGCATTTACTAAAGGCTACAAGGCTAAACTTGGTGGAAACTGATGTGATATATTTTTTGAATGCAGAAATGAGGCACATAATTGAAGGAAGAGCGTTTAATACTGCATTTATCCAAGTGTTTAGAGTCATTGTCTTTAGAGTGGAAAAGAGCTCTTACCCCAGAGCTGCTCTCCACTCGCTGCTCCAGAATAGTGTAGACGCAGACGGCACACTGCCGAGAGCATTCAGACCTCACTGAAACAGCCAAACTGCTCAATGCCAGCAGCCAACACACGCTCACTCTCAGCAGCGCCATGGAGCTGCAACAAGAGACAAACACAGGGAGTTAATAAAGAATGACTTAACAAGTGTAGCATGGATCCATCTGCCAACTTCAAACAAACTCCTGGATCAAGTCTCAAACAGAAATAATGTCCTGGGGCAACTTCTGAAAAAAGGTAGGTGAAGCATGAAACATTGTGTTTACAGTATTAATATTTCATGAATCTCATAATGGATATTCGCTTTCCATGCAAACCCCAACAGCACTGTGTTATTCAATGTGACAATGCACTTAAAAGGAATTCTCCAGCCTCTTTCCTCGCGTTTCTCATCTGCTGCATTGATGTTAGATAATCAGATCTTGTGGATTTTTTTTCCAAATGATGGTTTCCAGGTAAAAAAGATAAAACCTCCTGACCCACATGTTTAAAGTGGGTGTCAATGGGCAGTTGTTAAAAAACCCAAAGCAAACCAAATAAGTAAAAGTGTCCCAAATTTTAATGTTAAAAAAGAAGGAAAAAACTTTTTCTTTTTTACTTTTTATGTTGAAGAAGTTTCATCATATGTAAATCATATCATATGGCAGTCTGTGTTTTTGAATAATACAGAAATATTAAAAAATAAACTGCAAAATGGTTTTGTTCTGAAAGCAGCAGTACACCAGTACACACACACACACACACACACAAATATATATAAATGTATATCTATATATCCCTCTATACTTGGTAATTGCACCTGCATTGCAATTAAATTTAATTTTATTTGATATTAGTTCAGTTCAATATTCTCCTTTTTTTCTACACACTCACCTGTTTAGTGATACTTTCTGTCCCACTCCTCTTGCAGCTGGCAGCAGTGTTGGTTGTTTCTGATGATACTGAGCTGTATCCTCCCCTTTGTGTTTGCCCCTAGTACTGACCACTGCTGGACGAGTATGTGTGTGTGTGTGTGTGTGTGTGTGTGTGTGTGAGAGAGAGAGAGAGAGAAAGAGAGAGAGAGATGATAGAGTGCACAGCTCTCTGAGCGTCTCTCCACCCCGTCCCGTGTGGACATGACTATGAGCAGTGGGGGTCTTTAAGCTGAAGCCCCTCTGTGATGTCACAGCCTACGTCCCCACTCCGCCATTGGAAACACTCAGCTGTAAAAATGACGTCTCCCATCACTGGTGGATGAATTATTAATCGCTGTGTAATAGCGGCTTTGTGTTTCATCGTGAAGCGTGACATTACACTCACAGTAACAGTGTTTCCAGGTTAATCGTAGTTAAATGAGTCATAGCACAGTTCTGTTAACAGCTGTGGATTTTAGAACTTTAACATCTCCCCAACACGTCATCACTGTCTGAACAAAACCTTGTATCTCCAGAAATATAACGTTTCAAGGGAAAAAACAAAATTTTGAACTCGTAATAGAAGTTACTTTAAATTAAAGTCAATTAACAGAACATTGGTAATTATTGTTCTCCTCCAAGCGTGTTGAGCTTTCTAATGTTGCTGGGTCAGGGGCAGTTTGAAAAGAAGCAGTGGTGAGCTTCATTTAACCTATAAGTAAAGCTTTTAGCTGTAGCAAGAAAAGCATGAAATCTTTAATATGTTCATCTTTTTCACTTCAAAATCAACAAAATGAGTCCCTGAAGGCTTTGAAAGAACTGTTCATCTCAGCTACTCACTTATGTCCTCATCACACACACACACACACTCCACCACAGAGCTCTCTCTCTCTCTCTCTCTCTCTCTCTCTCTCTCTCTCTCTCTCTCTTTCTCTCTATGAGTATATTCTTACCCCATTGAATAATTGCTCAACGGTTTACAATGACAGGTTATATTTGTACATATAAACAACATGAGGGCGACACAGTGGCGCAGCAGGTAGTGTTGCAGTCACACAGGGGGGCCTGGAGGTTGTGGGTTCGATTCCCGCTCCAGGTGACTGTCTGTGAGTAGTTGGTGTGTTCTCCCCGTGTCCACGTGGGTTTCCTCCCGGTGCTCCAGTTTCCACAGTCCAAAAACACACGTTGGTAGGTGGATTGACGACTCAGAAGTGTCCGTAGGTGTGAATGTGTGTCTGTGTTGCCCTGTGAAGGTCTGGCTTCCCCTCCAGGGTGTATTCCTGCCTTGCGCCCAATGATTTCAGGCTCTGGACCCACCGTGACCCTGAACTGGATAAGCAGTTACAGTTATTGGATGGATGGAATGGATAAACAACGTGATATGATCATAATCCACCTGGAGCTGGGGTTAAAAAAAGCCCGTAATGTTTATGCAACTTTCTCATGCTGAGAGGCTAAATTCCCCTCATTATCTTCCCTTTCACAGACGTTTAACAGACGTTTAATTTCTCAGAGTTAGCATGCTAACACTTTATTTTAGCTCAGTATAGCTTCAGATATTTACTCCACCAAGTCCAAATACAAGTTCGAGAGGATAATATGAGTGTGGGATGACTGGACTGGTGCCTTGTCCAGGTTTGTTCTTTTCTAGGGCCAAATGATTCAGAGTAGGCTCTGGACATACCACTTATTACCAGGATGAAGCATTTACAGAACATGAATGAATGAATGAACTGATGAATTAATTAATATAATAATTTACAACACACACACACACACACACACACACAAAACAAACAAACAAACAAACAAACTGGAACTGAAAAGTAATCCCACCATTTTCCCCAAATGTCCTTAAAATTCAATAGTTAAAATGTAAACACTGTCACTGAGTGTGGTGTGATGTGAAATGCTATGTTACAAAGAAACTTACATTGTAATCCATTCTCCTCCTCATCACTGATGTCAGAATAGTTTCCAAAGCCATTATCTTCAGTCCTAACAGTGTCCCTCAAATACATTACAGTCATTACAGAACAGTTATCCACAATTAGAAAATCACTGTGTTTTTACAGTTAATGCAACAGCTCCACACACACTATGTTATGTTTTAAAAAAGGTGGACAAAACATAATAAATTAGCTGTATAAGGTATTTTCCCAATGTTTTATTGATAAAAATAGATCAGTTGTGTTTATATATTACAGTTGCCCCAGTCTCTTTCTGCAGGTGAGGGGTGTAAGTGGTCATTCTTTTGATATTTTAAAGTACACAATTAAACAAAATATTGTCCCTATATCAGTTGTATTAGGGCATAGTATGTGTGAAACGCTGTGACTGTGCGTGGAGCTGCTAGGGAGAAATGAGGAATGAAAGAGAGGAGTGAGAAGCCCCAGCTGTCACATTAACTCACACCCAGCTGAAAAGGGGTCAGTGTGTTACGATTCAGTTTGTGCACCTTCTTGTCCAAAATTTCTTCAGGAATGAAGGGGTGTAACAGGGAGTTTGTCGCTGTGTTTAATGCAGTAACTGTCTCTACTCCTTTGCAAAGGCTCTACAACACATTTTGGAACATTATTGTGAGGATTTTATGTCATTCAGCCATTTAAAGGTAATAGGTACTGATCATGGATGATTAGTTCTGCACTCCAGCTCATCCCAGAGGAATTGGATAAAGATCCATTACTGCAGAGAACACTGTGGTACTGCTCCAAAGCCCAGTGTCTTTGTACCCCTTTTAGGTTAATGCCATTGGGCATGTTGACCTTGCGCTTGTGCGAAGCTGCTTCATATTTTATGTGGAGAATATACAGCACAGATTTCACTCGTGAGATGGAGTATCCAAAAACAAGGACATATAATACAATACGATATTATCAGCCAGATTTGATCTGACCTCATATGGCTGGAGTGACCAGTCTAGGAATAACCAGACCTTAAGCCATTTCCAAACAACTAAATTACAGTAAGTGAACACTTGTGCTTCAGAATATGAAGAAGTGAGATCATTAAACACAGCCTTGTGATATGACAGGAAATTGTGAATCACTATATTGCACTTAGTCTCAGAAAGAATTAAAAAGCATGATCTGTTTCGGAAGTTTATCACTGACGCATGTGGAATATGGGACTCTAAACTGGGTGTGATATAGTTTAACAGAACTATTACTGTTCATTCAGATGGAGGAGGTTAATTAGATGAATCAATGGCAGAATAAAACTCAGCTTTACAAATAATTGAAATAATTATCGCAGTAAGAATGAATTAAATATTCATACGGGTGTGAATTTAATTACATTTTTGCTGTAATATCTCCTCATGTTCACAGTGGAAGATAAAAGGTTCTTTTCTCTTGGTTGTGTCACTCTGAGATGCTTTGGTAAAGACTTTTCTTGTTGACCGTTCAATGCAAGCTGAAGAAATTGAAGGTTCTAAGCACTGTGTTGAGCTGCTAGTGAGAAATGAGTGAGGGGTTTAAGCTCTTTGGGGCCTTTTTGTGGAATAAGCTACACACACACACACACACACACACACACACACACATACACACACACACACACACACTAATCCTAGCATCTCATTACCCTGGAGCTGTGAGGCAGACAACTACCAATTTTGGTGCCACTACGCCACTCTAACATTCTTATTTGAAAATACATAAAGTTAAAGTAAAATACTTCGTTACTATCTTGAAGTTATTAGTCGTAACCATAAAATTGCATTAATTTAATCGAGAAAGTTTTCCTCCCTCTGTTTCTTTGGTTTGGGGGAATATTACAGCTTTAATTTGCGCTCTCAGACGTCAGAGCCGCCTGGTGGCAGTATCTTTGTCCCTTCATGAGATATCATTAGGAACACATATTTTCTTTCTGTCAGCACGTCCAGCACCGAGACGTTCATTATGGCAGTTTTGTGTTCAAAGAAAACAACATGCGGAACGATAAGAACAAGCAGAGCTTTCTGAATGTTTTGTTCCTTAAATCTAATTAAAAGAGTCTTGTTAATGGAAATGTCAATTCATTTTAATCAGAGTCGGTGGAGGGGGAGGGCAACATTCTCCAAATTAATTCAGCAACTTTAGGCAGGACACGTCTGCCAGAACAGGTTTCCAGCACTCAGTCACTGTCTCTCTTAATGAATTTTTATCACCTGCTGCCTTTAAAAAAGCTTATATCTCCCTAATGAAATCCAGTGAAAACTAATGGAGCCCAGTGGTAAACTCTGATATTCTCTTCAAAAGAATTAAAACACTATTACATTTCTTTTATTTCTTTTTTACATTTCTTTTAAGCTACAGCAATGATATAGTGTTGATGTAATGTATTGTATTCATGGGGCTATGATGGACACATTTCACAGAGTCCAAAAAAATAGCATTGATTCATTAATTCATTCATTCATTCATTCATTCGCTTGTTCGTTCGTTCGTTCGTTCATTCGTTCGTTCGTTCATCCATTCATTCATTCATTCATTCATTCATTCATTCATCTCTCCCTACATCAATCTTCTGTATCAGCTTCATCCTGATCAGGGTTGCTAGGTGTCCAGGGCCTACTCAGACTCATTTCAGGAACACACACTAAACAGGATATCACACACACACACACACGCACGCACGCACGCACGCACGCACGCACGCACGCACACACACACACACACACATTCACACCTGTGGACAGTTTCAAAAAGTCACCCAGTCACTCACATCTCACAACAGTTTCACACACTCACCCAGTCACACTCACACTTTTGGACAGTTTCACACACACAATTTAATATTGTGACATTATAGTGTCCATCTGCTGACCTCTCGACATTGGCCTGTGGACTGGAGGAGGATGTTCTTCCCAGAACCCCACATTCACCAAATGTAGTGCTGACGATTTCAGTTCCGCCTGCCTCTGTTTGCCTTGGGTCACATTTTCAGTTTTACACCTGTTCTCTTAAAGAGCCTTGCATCAACGACAACAATAACCAAACAAAAGAAAGAAGCCGATTCAATGCTTTCTCTTTAAACACTGACGTTCCTTAAACATGACGTGTGACAGCTGTCAATTCTCAATCAAATCAGCCAAAGTACAGCAGGCAACACCCATGCGTTTGACCTCCATAATTAGGCCACAATTAAATCTGACCGGAGTTTGCGGTCTGGGTAAGCAGAGCTTTAATTACCATTCATATTCAATTTCCTGCTGGGTCGAATGAAGGGATATCAGTGCCGTAATTACAGTGTCACTCAGGCTACGGCTCAACAGCAAAAACCACAAGCAAGACTTAATTAAACCTGCCTCGCAAAACCCCCCTGCCTTTTACAGCGTACTTGTTTTACCCTCACACTCAGAGAACTGACCACTGAGCTTGTTAAACACACACAGTTATTAGCCACTGAACCACTCCCCGCCATCATGTACTATAGGATCAGGTCAAGGTTTTATTCATTCATTTAATAAGCCACATCCTGTTAGTTTTATCTGTGATGCTAATTTCAGGGTAGCATGTACATAGTGTTTTTGCTTGTGTTCGTATCTTTAGCAGTGTTCTCTGGAGTTACGGAGCTCAAAAACAGCTCTGAACCATTGAGGCATGGACTCCATGAGGTTTGAAGGTATTCTGTGGTGTCTGGCACCAGAACTATAAATTCTATATAGTCACACATGCAATTCAAGGCTAGCTGCACCTTGCATGACTACGTAAACTGATTTGATTTGAAACATTTTTAAATTGTGAGATGAGACCTCCATGCACCTCCCACAGTTATGGCACTTTTCTACTGTATGGTACCTACTTTTAATACCTGCTCTCTCTCGGCTCCAAACGTAGGGAATAGGGACTAAACCGTGACGTGTAAACATTCCAAATCTCTGATTGGCCAGAAAGACTTGCAGACATCCAGCACTAACTTTCCCTCTGTAAAATCTCCAAGCCACAGCAGAGATCACATTTGCTGTCATCCGGCACACAACGGCAGCTCGTAAAATAAAGCCATGGTCGTTTGAAGAGGTTCAGCGAGAGCTGGATCGAGTAACAAGGAACGAAAAGCTGTTTGAACTGAGGAACAGAGCCGTGTCAAGTCCCAAGAAAGAAACATCTCCAACAATGTTTAATTTGGTGGTATATGTTACATTCAAATGCAGAATGCAATTGCCTTGAGCATTGCATTGCCTCTGCTGGCTCACTTTCTTCCCATAGTGCACACAGGTGTTCATCCGTCCACAGGGTGTTAAAAATGCAGTTAAACAGACCACATCACCTTTCTCTTTGCTCCATGTTACTGTTCTGATGCTTATGTGTCCAGTGTAGGCATTTTCAGAGGTGGACAGAGTGGGCACTCTGACCAGTCTACAGCTACACAGTCCCACACATAACAAGATGCACTGCACTATATGTTCTGGCCCCTTTCTCTCAGAGCCAGTATGGACTAGAGTAACTCTTATGTGGAACCAGACCAGACGGGGGTAGCCATGGCTCTGTCACATATCAGAGAGCCTTGAGCACACATTACCCTACTGCTCAATCGCTTCTTGTTCCTCCTCGGGCCACTTTTGCTCGGTGCTGACCTGTGCACACCAGGAACACCCTGAAATTTGGAGACATTCTGGACAACAAAATTGTGAATCACATTACAGTTTGGCACAAACACGTTCACTTCAGAGTCATCCACTTCCTGCCTGATATATCTACCCCCCTCAACTTGTGCCAGTGTATGAACAGTGCCAGTGTAGTCAGTGTTATTCATGTCATTTCTCACTAGTTTTAATGTTGTGGCTGATCAATGAATACTCCACAAATGTGGCCAAAGGAAAAAGAAATGGTTAATCAGCAGGAGGATTAACAAAGGCAAACGAAGGGCTGTATGCAATGCGGATTACTGCCATCTGAAGCTTTTCCATTAATTTAACCCAACAGTTAAGAGCTGTAGCTCAGGGAAAGCCTCCATGTTTGATCACTCTTTCAAATCCACGGAGGTGGTCACGCTGAGTTAATGAATATTCCACGGAATCCTAATTGAGGCCTTGTATTAGAGGTTCAAGGGTGGTCAATGTGATTCGTATGTTCCCACTGCTTTGCTCTTAATTTTTAAAAGAAAATGCTGGATGTAGATTTCCCTTTAGGCGCAATCATCCCTCAATCACTGCTACAGTCTCCCGGGGGATCCTTACCCCCCTCCAAAAAAGAGACGGGAGAAAAATGAGCATCCTAATGACCCTCTGGTAGGACACAGTTCCATTCCAACTATGAGGAGAAGCTTGTTTTTAAGTCTAATATGATTTAATAAAAGTTAATGAAAAGACGTCCACGTTTGGCTTTTAGCTTGATTTTGCACTTAGCCTAATAACAGCCTTGTTTCTTGTAGTCTTTTTGAGCAATTTACAAATATTTTATATTCATTTAAGTGGGTTTAATTGAAAGTGTATTAGAATAAACAGTGGTCTGCACTTTAAATCAGTTAATAAAGGCATCCAAGGGTTGAGATTAACATAAAACGCAACGGACATGTCCTTTCTCCTTGCACTTAATGAGTTGTGGTGACATCTGGTTCCATTTCAAACATTAGCAAACACAAACAAACTTTGATTCAGGGCCATAATCTGCGATAAATGCTGTGTACAACACCGTCGTCTAGGAAAAGCCATCATACGATTGCTTCTTCAAAGCACATCGACTTTATTAAAGGGTTAATCCACAGTTTGCACAGCTTTAAGTGATTAATGTAAGAGGGAAGTCACTTAGAACTCATTCACTCTTTCATATACATACTCACAACTTACTCACATATGTTCACTTATTCAGCCCTAGATATTCATTTGCTCACTCACTCACTTACTCACTCACTCACTCACTCACTCGCTCACTCACTCGCTCACTCACTCACTCACTCACACACTCGCTCACACACTCGCTCACTCACTCACTCACACACTCACTCACTCACTCGCTCACTCACTCACACACTCGCTCACACACTCGCTCACTCACTCACTCACTCACTCACACACTCACTCACTCGCTCACTCACTCGTTCACTTATTCACTTACTCACTTACTTATTCACAGACACTCGCTCACTCACTCACTCACTCACTCACTTACTCACTCACTCACTCGCTCATTCACTCACTCACTCACTCACTCACTCACTCACTTACTCACTCACTCACTCATTCCCTGGTACCAGTAACAGCAGGAAAACAGGGGGCTGAGCGGAGTAAAAGAACAGCATTTTCTCCTCCCTCAAGATCCACATCTGAAATTTCCCATTTATGCTGTGAGCTCATTCCAACCTAGTGTGTGTGTGTGTGTGTGTGTGTGTGTGTGTGTTTGTGTGTTCACTGCCACAGATGGGTTGACTGTGTTAGTTTCCCCAAGGGGGTTGATAAAGCATGAGTTCTCCTTCTTAATAAAAAGAACATGTCTTTTGAAAATCCCTACAGAACCAGGGAGATGTCGCGTTTATATATTCCGTATATATTATGCATATCTTCTCAGACAAGGCACTGTATACATTATTCACAGATAAAGAGGAAATGTGGAACCTAACCGGTCCTGACCTGAGGATCCGTGTGTGTGGGTGTTCTCATCTGATGATGAGGCAGAGGGCTACCCAGATTTCTTCTTTTGCATCTATTTCCTTTATTCTCACTAAGGGCTTCCAGATGTTTCCACATTCTTTCAGACCCATAGCAATGTGTTATCTAGTAACACCTCTCAAAAAATCTCTCCCATAAGTGTTGGTGCTGCAACAGAAACTTCTCTTGCCTTTTCTCATTCATTCATTCGTAGTTTGCAACCGCTTATCCAGTTCAGGGTCATGGTGGGTCCGGAGCCTACCCGGAATCACTGGGCGCAAGGCGGGAACACACACACTGACAGTTGGCGTCAAGTCTTTGGTGGGGTGACATAATCACTTACACACTCACACCTACGGACACTTTTGAGTCGCCAATCCACATACCAACGTGTGTTTTTGGACCGTGGGAGGAAACCGGAGCACCCGAAGGAAACCCACGCAGACACAGGGAGAACACACCCGGAGCCAAGCTCAAACCCACAACCTCCAGGATACTGGAGCTGTGTGACTGCAACACCACCTGCTGCACCATCGTGCCCTCCTCCTTTTCTCTCTTTTTCTTTTAAATGAAAAAAACCCCTAAAAAACACAGTAAGACATTAAGCCGAAGGAGACTTAGGAACTGAATATAAACAACTACAGCAGGCAGCAGGTCTTTGTGAAGAGTGTCACTTTCAGAACTCGGCATCTTCTTAAAATCAACTCTGCCACCTTCTCTCTTTCTGGACAACCATTTAATGTCCCCCAGCTTTGATGAAGGGATGCTTCATAATTGTAATGCACTGCTCCAATTTTCCGCTGGACCCTGGGCCCGGGAGAGTGCGGCCCCGGCCATTCCAGCAAAGACCCTGCACATGGGAAAATACATTACCAGCCTTGTTTACTCTGCCCGAGTGCACAATTGGGATAATTATTATTATTTTTCATCAAAGCCACTGGACACTGATGCAGGTAATTCTGTGAAATGACAGTGGACACACAGAGGGACATGTGCTGATTTAGATGGGGCTTGCCCTGCTTTTCCCACTCTTTCTCTCTTACTCCCTATCTCTCTCTATCTCTTACTTTCTGTTTTTTTACTCTCTCTCTCTCTCTCTCTCTCTCTCTCTCTCTCTCTCTCTCTCTCTCTCCTCACTACCAGATCATAGAGGAACAGAAGCATTACCCTGTGACTAAAAAAAGGCAATGAATGCAAATTAACTAAAAATTTTTTGACATTATGTTCTCCCAGCGTGTGTATGGGTTTCCTCCTACAGTCCAAACACACGGGTAGATGTGTGGGTGATGGCTTTGTGAAATTATCTACAGGTGTGCTTGTGTGTGACTGAGAGTGTAATGGATAGGCTCCAGACCCACCGTGACCCAGATCATGATGAAGCAGTTACAAAAGATGAATGAATGAATGGTTTTAATGCTTTTCACCTTCTACTGATAGGTGAGTACACTCTTAAATCTAAGACTCTTTAGAAATGGTAGTTTAGAGTGATGATTCGAATCCCTAGAATCAGAGGGTTATTTATTGTGGCAATGTCCCACCAACCAATCACCATGCTCCACTTAACCCCCTACTAAAGAGAATCAGGGTTTAATTGTGACTAGGATTAAAGGCTGTTAGCTGCCTTTAATCTAAACTTTTTTAAAGTGTGTTTACATTTCCTGTTTTTGAAACTTTGAAGGACACGTGGATGTGTTATGAGTTGCTTTAAGTTTTCACAGTGTCTCCTCATTCCATCTTCCAAGTGAATTCCTGTTTAATTGCGTATTGATTAACCTGATTCCACATTTCGTTCCATTGTTTTTTGAATGTTTCTTGCCTCACAAACCTCACAAACTCTGATTGGTTCCAGCGAGTCGGACACAGCATGACATTTCCAGGAGAGCAGAGCTAAAGAGGACAACCTTTAGCTAAACAGAAGCCTCCTCCTCCTCCGCTGTGACATTTCTGGAAGGTTAACTCTGAGGCTGAACAGCAGAATGTTGGTGTAAACCATGGCGCTGATTCCTGAGGCCCATAATTAGAGATTTAATCAAATCATACCAATATTAGCAGCTGCTGCGCTAACCAAGCTTTTTCTTTGAGAGTGAGTGAAAAAGCTTGGATGTCATCTCTGTGGCGCTGGGGTTTTTCTCAGAGTTGAAATCCTGGGGCATCTTTGTTCTGGAGAGGGAGGAAAGTTTGAGTCCCACACTGAATTAATCTCATCTTCGAGAAGTGGGTGTTAAAGGGAAAATGTCAAATGGCCTCATTTGCATATTCTTCTATTAAAAATGATTGCATTAGATAGCTACTCTGAAAATGGCTCTATTCATGGAGAAATGTGTAATTGCACGGCTTGCTCTGCGCTGCCAGAAATGACTAAACCCGTTTTCTCCTGCGATTCGTTTTCTTTTTTTCTGCTCCCTCCCAGCTGAATTAATATGTATGAGGCAGAGGCAGAGGGGATGGTTCTCTCACCGGTGAAGAGGCGCCATTACAGAACCTCCCGTGATGACTGATGGGAAAATCACAACCATCAAAGTGTCCATCAGTTTCAGCCAATATCTGGACTCAGAATTCCAGGTTCGAAAATGAGTCCTTCATACGGTTCAATCCCAGTTATTTATAGGGCTTCCCCAGTCAATTGTATTCAACTTAGCTGAATTAATACAGCACTGTTGCCCCTTTCTGCTTCTTGTTATACTTCTTCTAAAACAATGGCTTCAAAGCTCAGCACACTCAGAGGAGAACACTTACAGACCGGTTAATGTCCGTTAACCGTCCAGAGGGAGAGGCCAATCACACTCTCGTGGTGTCATATAACATTGTAACTCCTCCAAAAGTTACATAGTGCAGTTTCTGCAGTTCTGCAGAATATCAAGAACAGAGACACTAATATCCCTATTACCGCTTTTAAAGCTGTAAATTTTAGGTCAAAATAGTACTCATTGTTTCTTAGAGCATAGACCTTATGAAACAGAACCAACCAGAAACTGAAGCAAGATCCTCTTCATCCATGTTCTCAGACAGCACTCCAAAAGTGCTGGTATTTTCCCATTCATTTGGTAGAATACCTGCATCTTTGAAGACCATAATTGTTTGGATATTGAAGAGGAACTCGTCGGCTTTTGCAGCCACTTTCCAGGCCATTAACACCACCCCCCACCACCACCTTTACTGGCCACTTACAGTCGATTGATCTGTGTACAAAGCATGTGGGCACCATCCATCTTCCATGGGAAAGCAAGGGAGCTATGATTGACGATTTGGAGCGCATTTTACCCAGAGGCTTTAAAGAGTCTGGAATGATTTTGCTGGGGAAAATGAAGACTGCAACAAATCTATATCATTTGCAGTGTAATGGTTGGTTAGTGTAGTGGATAACACTGCTGTCTGTTACATGGCTGACCGGGAGTCGATTCCCTGCTCAGATAAGCACACGGTGCTGTACCAGTGATGGTCCTTGGGCAAGACTCCTAATGCTACATTCTCTTATGACTGCAGCAGGGTTAGAATTGGAATTCATTTTGAATAAAAGTGTCTGCCAATGACAACTGGATTCAGACTCGCATTTCTGTGACTCAAGACTCGACTCAATCTCAGATTCCAGTGACTTGTGACCAGGCTCACAGCAAATCAACTCATACTCAGATCCCCGACTCGAAAATCTCTAGAATCACCACTTGGCTCTGACTTCACTCCCAGTGATTAATGACTCAAACTCACATTGTAGTGAATTGGGACTTGGGAATTTGACTCACATCAAAATGAATCATGACTCAACTCAAATTCAGTCTCCAGACTCATGATTCAATTTAGATTGCAGGTAGTCTAGGTTCTGACTTGCTTTTGCTGTATAAAATAAAGTTAACTGAAATTGTAACCGTATAAATATTGCTGCTAGCACATTTCTGCTGACCAGTGGTTGTAGACATCTGAAAAAAACTGTTTATTCAGACTCTAAGCTAGTCCATACTTTTCATATATCTCAAAAGGGATGTACATTTCAGCCTTTGTCTTCCTCTAGTTTCGGTCGAGGTGAATCTGTGGACAATTACGATCATTTTGCAGATTGCACTTGATGAATAATAACTGCAGCTATAAGCAGGTCTCTGGTGAAGAAGGGTTATAATGTATTGTCTGCCACGGCAGCTTTGAAGTTACATTCTTCAGAATAATGAGACATGACTCACCCCCTCCTGTGGAGCGAAGCTCTTCAGATGCCGCACTGGGAAAAGACCTGGGAGGTGTGACCGCAGCCACTCTGGGAACAATGACAAAATGGACAGCACCCACACTTGCTGGTAACTTTAGAGGAGTTATGGGATTAAGACTTGTAATGACCTCATAATGACCACACTCTCGTTTTCCCTCCTCCAGCGTCACTCATCCACTACTTTTTCCTGAAGACCACTGACTGGACCAGTGCCTCAATCCTGGCACTATGAACCCAGTGTCCTCTGACTCGACTCATGGTTTGTCTTGGATACAAATCTCACAGTTTCATGTCTTGATGTAAAACTGATTGCCAATGACTTGTGGCTTGATTCTGACTTGCATTCAAGTCAGATTAACTTGCCAGTGAATTATGACCTAAGTCCTAATGCGTCCCAGTGACTCTTGATTCAACTTGGACTCACATCCTAGTGACTCGTGACTCAACTTGAGACTGAATCACAATGATTTGTGACTTGACTGGGCCTCGCAGCCTATGACTCTATTTGGGTTTTGAATCACAATGACTCATTATTTGACTTGGAATTGAATTCTAGTGACTCATTACTCAACTTGGCCTCACATCCCAATGAATTGTGACTCAACTTAGGAATGAATCACAGTGAGTCATTACTTGACTCAGATATACATCCTCTTGGTTTCTTGATTCCTCAATGTCACTTGAGACTGAATCACAATCAGAGAAGATTTGACTTGGACACACAATCTACTCAAACTCACATTCTCATGATTTGTGATTCAGCTTGGTTTTGAATCCCACTGACTTGTAACTTCAATCCCAGAAACCTGTGACTGAACTTGGTCGAATCATAGTGGGTCATGACATGACTTAGACCTGACTTGGTCTGACAATATCCTCAGCTTATTCTGTTGAAAATGAAGCAGGTCATCATTAGCTTTCCTGGCCTCCCTTTACTGAGTTTATCATACTGACCCCAAAATGGCAAAGACATTCATGAAATTTAAAATATTCAAGACAGAATTTGCATACTCATATTGTCAACACACACACACACACACACTCACAAGCACACGCATCTATTTGCCTTTGAATGTTATGATGTACTCAGTACCCAAATGAGCACCTGGAATCCAGTCTTTTGATGTCCAGTTTCCTTCTTGAAATGCCCTGGTTATAATTCATGACATTTATAATACAATATAATATAATTAAAAAAAACTTACAAAGCCTTAAACCAAATCCTTGTATATCAATTTTCAATTTCTGACATCATTGGTCAGCTGTCCTTGACATGTGACAAGATCCACATAAATTACCCAAAATTCATTCATTCATTGCCTGTAACCGTTTATCCATTTCAGGGTCACAGTGGGTCCGGAGCCTACCTGGAATCATTGGGCGCAAGGCAAGACCACACCCTGGAGGGGGCGCCAGTTCTTTACAGGGCGACACACACTCACACATGCCGTCACTTTTGAGTCACCAATCCAGCTACCAATGTGTGTTTTTGGACCACAGGAGGAAACTGGGGTACCCAGAGGAAACCCACATACCAAAGTACTCAAAGACAGTCATCCTGAGGGGGACTTGAACCCACAACTTCCAGGTTCCTGGAGCTGTGCGACTGCAACACTACCTGCTGCGCCACCGAGCCACTCTGACCCAAAATAACTTACTGTGTGAAGGATTTTGTTAATCTGTTTATTTGTTTGTTTCTGACCAGGTGAATGTGTCCAGGAAACCAGACAATGTCATCTTGAACAGACACAGCCTAAAGGCTTGGACACAAACAAAGAAATGCCCAGTGTGGAGCTCTAGTCTCTCTCTCTCTCTCTCTCATAGATCAATATATCATTTTCATGTCCTTGCACAATCCCTGCACAAAGGAAACACCTCTTTGAAAATTTCTGTCCTACATCCATTATTTGTGTGTTGTCTTAATTTTTTAAAGGGTCCATATGATGGACAGTCACACTTTCCTATATTTTTCTCTTCTTTTTTAAATTAAAGGGTTAAGTGTATTATGTCTGCACAAGTAAACACCAGTCCCTAATCCTTACATTGTACTCTACAGGGTGGGCCATTTATATGGATACACCTTAATAAAATGGGAATGGTTGGTGATATTAACTTTCTGTTTGTAGCACATTAGTATATGGGAGGGGGATGGGGGATGAGGGGGATGACCATGGTGGCCATTTTGAAATTGGCCATTTTGGATCCAACTTTTGTTTTTTCAATGGGAAGAGGGTCATGTGACACATCAAACTTATTGGGAATTTCACAAGAAAAACAATGGTGTGCTTGGTTTTCACAAAACTTTATTCTTTCATGTATTACAAGTTTCTGACCACTTATAAAATGTGTTCAAAGTGCTACCCATTGTGTTGGTTTGTCAATCAACCCTCTTCTCCCACTCTTCACACACTGATAGAAACACCGCAGGGGAAATGCTAGCACAGGCTTCCAGTATTTGTGTGAAATTCCCAATAAGTTTGATGTGTCACATGACCCTCTTCCCATTGAAAAAACAAAAGTTGTATCCAAAATGGCCGATTTAAAAATGGCCGCCATGGTCACCACCCACCTTGAAAAGTTTCCCCCCTCCCGTATACTAATGTGCCACAAACAGGAAGTTAATATCACCAACCATTGCCATTTTATTAAGGTGTATCCATATAAATGGCCCACCCTGTATTTTTGTAGCATCATAAAGACCCTGCAAACCTAACCACTTGAATAAGCACTTGAATGTTCAATAATTTGTGGACTGCTCCTCCAACATTTCTGAAATGAAGGCTATCAGGTCATCGTTTATCCCCTTTTAATTAACAGAGAAATCACAGAACTATACAATATTTTAAGAAAGCCGATCCAAATATCAGCCTCCGTTTGATCCAGTGTCTCTTGCCAAGCCTCTGGATGTCTGCAGGCTATGCTTACTGAAAGCTGTGGAGAGGGAGTAGAGAATTATTTATAAGGTTAAATGATCAGTCACATTAATGTGGCATGGTAATGTATGAAGTAAAAAATGTCGTATCCATATTTCAAAAGACGAACTCCTTTGCCACGTGTCATACTCTGTGATGGATGGCTGTGAGGATCAGTGATATAATGAAGCAGCTCAGTTAGTTTAGCGTAATTTGGGATGCTTTGTCAAATGCAGGAGCATAAAAAAAGAGATATACCTTCTTATGAAACTGATTTCAAAGCCCACTTCACCATTGCCTTTAACTTCACAGTAGATTTAGCTCTGTGTAATGAGCCGCAGGGTGTAGTGGAGCAGAACGCAGAAGGCCTGCAGATATTGATTGAGCACTGCCACTTTAATTGTGCTGAAATGGTTCATTAACTTCAATTTTAAGCTTATGATTTCAGTGTGTTTAAACAAAACTTCTGTCAAACAACTTTACCAACACAACTTTACATACTGCACATCTGTACGTTCACTTTATTTCCAGGTAAAACAGCCATTAAGTACCTTACATTAAATACAATAAACATGTGATATCACTGCCACATAGCTGTAGGGTCTCGGGGTCCTGGGTTCAATCATTACCTCGGGGTCAGTCTCTGTGAGGAGTTTAGTGTGTTCTCCAAGTGTCTGTATGGGTTTCCTCCAGGTGCTCTGGTTTCCTCCAACAGTCCAAAACATGTTTTTAATAAATTGGCCCTGTGAAACTGTCCACACGTGTGAGTGACTGGGTGAATATGTGAAATTGTTCCCAGGTGTGTGTGTGTGAGTAACAGAGTGAATGTGTGAAATTGTTCCCAGGTGTGAGTGTGTGATACCATGTGATGGACTGCGTCCTGTCAAGAGTGTGCTCCTGCCTTGCGTCCAGTGATCAGGATGAAATGATTACAGAAGATGAGCGAATGAGTTAGTGCTCCCCATCCAAGTAGCAGTTTATTAAGATGCAGCAACCTCTTTTGTGTGTCTTGAAGGAGGCCTGAGTTACTGAGTAGAACTGGCAACGATTCAAATTATTGAATAAATTGAGTGAAGAAGAGATGATACTTTTTCATGGAGCACATTAGCAGTGTTTAAACAGAACAGCTCCTGTCAGGAACATTTTCACATGGAAAACCTGCTTCGTGCCCGGGTGTGTCTTCCCTTCACATTGTATTATGGGCTTTTCTGTACCTAATTACTGATATTTAAATGTGGGTTAGTCTGACAAGTTGTGTTTCCATCACCGGGAAGAAGCAGTTAACAGTTCAAAAGGCAAAAAGTATTAATGCACTGGAATGGCCTTTAAATGCTGGATTCAGTGTTATTCATATAACTACTGCTTTTACTAAAAGAACCTTTAAAGTATAAAAATTTAATAAAAATATTTTGTAAGTTAAATCTTCTGTGACAACACTGTACACTAAAAAGATGCACTTTAAAGACACATTTAGAAGATGACCCTTGTTTTCACTGCTTTTGCTCCTCCATCTTCTTGGCTTCGTTGTCCTGACCTTGCAGGTCACTCAAGAGGTTTTCAGAAACAAAGAGAGGAAAGAGAAGAAGAAAAGGCCATCATGTGTCATCTCACTGAGGTTGAGAAACATTTTTGTCTCTTGGGCAGAACCCAGGGGTGTCAAGGTCCCTCCATCTGTAGATGAGATGCAGGCAGATGGTGGGGATAATTACTCGAAGCCCGAGGAAGATAGACATGGAGGCTAGCGTTTGAAGAGACTTTATGATGGAATTAAAATGCCTTCGAGCTGACCACAGGGGTGGCCCATGAGAGCCAGGAGATGAAAATGAACAGATCAGTGCGTGACTGTTGTCATGGGACAAAGTTTCTTTGACATTGGAGAACACTGATGTTAGGTTTGTATGTTAATTTAATAAGTCAAAATAGGTGTTCTCTATGGGCTATGAATGTAAAAACATGAAAAAATAACACATCTCTACAACAAAGTTCATTTCTGCTATCTCCCCTATGGGATTTTCAGTGCTATATTAGCACTTCAAATTATATGTTTTTCCCAGACCTTCATCATGTATATATTATTTTAACCATGTGATATTTTGTGCAGAGATTCCCCTTCCATTTCTTACAACCAACTGAAACCTGGCTATAACTCATATGATTCTCAGTAGCACATCTAAAATTTATACAAGGCCTAAGGTGATACATGTATTTCTGAGAAGTGATTGGTTGATTCCTATTTTGCTTCATACACTATATGGACTAAAGTATTCTGACAAATACATATTAAACATACAAGAGCTTTTATGTCATATCATTCTAAATCAACAAGCATTAATATGGAGTTGGCTCACCCTTTGGAGCTATAACAGCAGGTTCAGATCTCTGCAGTTATCTAGGCAGCAGAACACTCTCAACTTTTTTGCATAGTGTGCCTGAGCAATAGGCGAACCTGCTTGGTAACTTTATGCAGTCTGCCATTTTATGGCTGAGTTGCTGTGGTTCCTTATCGCTTCCGATTCTCAGTAAAACTGATCATTCACTATCTAGGAGGGAGGACATTTCACAAATTGATTTAGCAATGGTGACATCCTAATAAAGTACCATGCTCAAATTCAGTGGGCTCTTTGGAATAACCCATTCTTTCAAATATCTTTGCAAAACAGGGCTAGGTGCTTGATTTTATACACCTGAGGCAGTGGGACTGAATGAAACTCCTGAAATCAATGATTAGGTCTTCTGTCCCAATACTTTTTGTCCATATTGTGTAATTATTTTGGCTGTTAATCCAACTTTAGGGCTTTCACTTCAGCTTCTGAAGGCCCAGCCTGTGGTAGAGCATGCTTGACAATTTCCTCTTAAATAACAGAGAAAAAAGCTAATCTTATTAAATTCCATTGGCCATTTCAAGATTTAAACCCTTATGTTTCCAATCAAATCCTAACAAATAAATTAGTGTATTATTACAACTTCATGGGCCTGAATACAACAAACACAGTGACTGTCTTTAATACGGGGGACAGAAGAAGCAAGACGTATATTTTTCAATACAAGTAATCATCAGTCTGCCTCTGTATTGCTTTAAGTCTTGTCATGTTCAGCTTGGATCCTTTCGGACATTTCTATCAAACTGAAGCACATGGTGAATGGGTTAACAGCCTGGAAATTATGTCAAAGAGGCAGCAAGGTGCAGTTTTATTTCAAAAACTCAAGTGCTAATCTTCATGGCCTCCCCACTATTATCCTGGCGCTTTAATAATGGTGAAAACTGAAGAGGAAAGACTCTCGGTCTGGAGATACAAGTGTTAGTGGCAGTAAACGTCTTCTGATGCTTTTTCTTGCCTTCCAGAAGCCTGATGTGTCCTCTTTGGGACAGGTTTTGTGACCAGACACACTCCCTCAGCTCCTTTACAGCATCTGCTTGTTACCCAACAACACCACTTATCACCTGCTTCATTTCCTAACTCTAAATAAAAGAACCTGTTAAAGGTGCACGCCAGTGTTCCTCAACCTAAACTCTACCTGCCCCACCTGTAACATATAGCCTGTTACCACAGACAGGCATTCAGACACGTTTCTCTGAACGTAGAAAAATATGTTTCTAATAAAAGCCAAAGGGCAGATGCTGAAGTCCTTATTATATGTGAAGCACCTTCCCTTCGACTTCTAGTATAATGTCTTTTATAACATAATACAAAATATGGGGTTGGTGGCACATTAAAAAGCTTGGTTCATATCCCTCCTCTGTGAGTTCAGGCTTGTCTCTTGTGATTTTGTGAATAAAAAGCATTGCCTTGCTCTGTTTCTCCAAGATGGAGACTCCCTTCATCATTGACCATACAGGAGCTTTGTTTTTAGTTCTACAAGTACAGACTGTAGTCCATCTGTGGCTCTGCATACTTGATCTGCATACAGACTGCAGTTAACAAAAGCAACAGGACAAAATCAGACAGTGAGAGACACAGAGAAGCAATATGTTGTAATATATCATTTATATCACTGATACAAATGAACGCAGCAGTCTGAAGTTTGCATGGACCCTGCTATCAGCGAGACAGCCATGCAAATTAATTATAGAGTCCTAAGGGTAATATTAGAGCTCATTACTTATTTGAGCCAGCACAGAGACTTTTACGGGCTTTTACAGCAGCACCTTATTTCCCGGCCTTATCCCCGGCCCTATATTAAACACTTAGGAGTGACTGGGTATCTGATAAATAAAGGAGGCTAATTAAATCCTCCCGTCCTCTGCTGATGATTCCCGTAAGGTTGGCCACTATTTTAATTAGCCTCGCCGTATTTCTGGGGGTGAGAGCGTGGGTGGAAACCACCGCGAAGGTGACAAAACAGACATTTTAATTTGCCGAGTCGCTCGTTTGAAGATAATTACTTCTACAGGTGTTGGTGGGTGCCCTTCTCTTTTTTATTGGCCCTCTGACTGCCATGCCATAATTGCGTACAAACTCCAGCTCTGTTTAAACTTCAGACTATAAAACCACAGGCAGGAACGACAGGAGGATGCTGGCTCATGGCTTTCCTTGATCTCCCTTTAAAATCGAGGAACCACATGGAACCAAAGTGGGTTGTTCAGAGCACTGTCATAGAACCTTTTTTGGTTCCTTTAAATACTTTTAAATCAGGCACCACCAAATGGTGGACCACAGTCCGGACCTGGACCAAGCGATTGTTCAGTCCATATTCGTGAGATTTATAATAAATTAATGAGTAAAATAATCACTTTAGTCACACTTTTGGCTGTAGACCACAGCTAATCCAATTAATACGGCAATATTCATTCATTCATTCATTCATTCATTCATTCATTGTCTGGGTCCTGAAGCCTACCCGGAATC
Organism: Hoplias malabaricus; assembly: GCF_029633855.1. Classification (NCBI taxonomy): domain Eukaryota; kingdom Metazoa; phylum Chordata; class Actinopteri; order Characiformes; family Erythrinidae; genus Hoplias; species Hoplias malabaricus. The sequence goes on from NC_089818.1 coordinate 14,682,976, forward strand.
ACACACTCACACATTCACTCATACATTCACACCTATGGACACAATTGAGTCGCCAATCCACCTGCCAATGTGTGTTTTTTTGGACCGTGGGAGGAAACCGGAGCAAACCCACGCAGACACAGGGAGAACACACCAAAGTCCTCACAGACCCAGACAGTCACCCAAGACGGTCTTGAACCCACAACCTTCAAGTCCCTGGAACTGTGTGACTGCGACACTTCCTGCTGTGCCTCCGTGCTGCCCAATATGACAATAACTTCTCTCAATTTAGATAGAATAAAAACACCATGGGCAGTCCACTAGAGAGAGTGAGAGTGAGGACAGTGCGGTAAGTTCACAAGAGAGTATGGGAGGCTTTGTACTTAAAGCAACACTAGGTAGTATTTTTACCAGCTTCAAAATCATTGTGATGCTCCACTGAGCTGTAATGAGAATGGAGCCCAGGCTCAGCACTGCAGGAACTGTACTATGTAACTTTTAGAGGAGAGTAGTATACACTGCTAGCTATGCTGTGGGTTCAGACCTACGTTTGGTGGGCACTATCCACTGTATACGAGTATGTCTGTAGTCGGAGACTGACCATTGATGAGGCGTTAGAAGATAAGACTAACTATCACTAGCAGATGGGAAACAGTCTCAAAGTGTGCACTAGTCTGATGTTACTGATAAAGTCACCAGTCAGATGTTGGCCAGCTGTTGGAGAACAGGCCCCAGCTGTATCCACGGGGCTCCTGTTGTTTTATTTGACCATTTAGCTTCACAGGAAAGACATAAATGCTCCAGATCTCCATTTCTCACAGAGTCATCATTTGTGTAAAGCCCTTTTCAGGTAAACAGCTTTCAGTGCCCTCCCCTGGAGCTCCATCTTGTCGACAGCAGTCTTCTCTTCCTCTAAAAGCCATTACCTTCACTGTGATAATCCTGAGAGCTAATCCTGGTCATCTGAATCCTGCAGCGTGACGCTCCATCTGCGATTTAAGATGCTGCCTCAGACTCATTGCGTAGGTCTGATGTACAGCAGTGCTGTGGGAGTTCGTTCGGCACTTTTCTGTATTGTTCATTTTGTAACATGACACATGCACTCTACAGAAGGAAATGCAACTAAATCCCTTTTCCTGGAGTGGTAGATGTAGCTAAAAGAAATGAGACGTCAGTGCCATTTTTACAGTAGCTGAGTGCAACAGTGGGTGGTAGAGAGGGGCTACAGCTGGAGTCACTGCCACAGAGCTTTTAGTTCTTGGGGGTCTCTATCTGTGAGGAGTGTGGTGTGTTCTCACTGTGTCTGTGTGGGTTTCCTCTGGGTGCTGTGGTTTCCTCTCACAGTCTAAACACCCATGCGGGTAAGTGGATATGTTGTGAAAAATTATCCATAGGTGTAATCTCTATAGAAAGCACTGACCAATAGAAAGGTTTGCTGTAAAGCAACTGTGTACCTGTGTAACTGTGTAAAGGTAACCAAGTGTGTACCTTTAAGTTAATTCATGTCCAGGACTGTTTTCCTCAGATTCTATTTTATGGCTCCAGATTAAGTAATAACTATTAGTGATGGGAGATCACACAGTTCTGTTTGAACTGGATACGAATACATGGGAGATCTGGAGCTGTCTGAGCTTCAGTAAAACAGTGTGAACACAGCGCCTTCCTGCTGCGTTTCATTCATTCATTATCTGTAAGTGCTTATCCAGTTCAGGGTCACGGTGGGTCCAGAGTCTACCCGGAATCACTGGGTGCAAGACAGGAACACACCTTGGACCGGGCGCCAGTCCTTCACAGGGCAACACACATGCCCTTGCAGTGTTTCATTTAAACATAATTATAAATAATCAGAGGCCTAAGGGGATAGTTTGCAGCTAGTGTTGCTCCACCAATTAGAGCAGTGTCCAGCTGTGATCCATTAGATCCAGTGTCCAGAATGGATCAGCTGTCCATTCCTCAGCAAGCCTGGACACTAGCACGTTTTATGCAATTTCACCAAACATTCAATATTTCTGAATATTTCAGTTACACCTCCACACAAAGTGGTCACTTTATTAGAAACATCTGCTTTTCTGAAAGGCCATTATTTCCACATGCTGGCCAATTTAATAGAAACACATACTTTACAGTTTTGCATAGTGACCAATTTATTAGAAACACCTACCTACATTAACAAGTAGTCGTTTATTGAAAGCACCTACCTCTTACCGCCACAGACATGGTCAGTTTATTGGAAACAATTAACCTGAACACCTGCCTTACTAAAAGGTCTTATTTTTTCACTTGCCTACACAAAGCAGCCACTTTATTGGACATTTCTGTCTATAGATGCACTCCCTAAGAGCAGAATTACAGAGTGTAAATTTTGTTATTCATTTGTTAGTTTCTGACCACAGAAACACGGCTGGACAGTGGACAATCCTCTCTGTGGTTCTGTGGTCAGACAAATGGACAACTGATAAAGTGCAAGGACGGCTAACAACTCAGTAGATGTTTCTTATTGAGTGGCTTGATGAGATAAAATCACTGCGGTTATTCTGCCACCTAGTGGTGCACCTAGTGATTCCAGTTCACGGTAATGCTCCAGTAATAGATCCATAGAAATTTGAAGAGATTCACGGCCACTAACATAAACACAGAGTACTATACAGTTTATTTCTCTCTTTTCATTTGATGATTTGTACAAAAAATGTGTTTGTGACAGTTTAACAAGACAAACCGTCACCTTGTTAAAAAATGAACCTTCTGAAAAAAATGAAAGCTTGCTCTTTATTTCTAACCAAAAAAAAAAAAAGCTAAAATTAAAAGTAACAATGACTTTTATCTCATGCCTCAGTCATCTACAGGGGCTCATGCAGGTTTTTAAACAGAAATATCAAAATGACCTGCAAATATATATTTACACTCCATTCTCATGCATACTGACAGACTGAAGAGGAATGAAGCATGAGCCATGCACGCACACACACACACACACACACACACAGGTACTGAAAACTCACTCATACGATGGAGTCTGTAATCACAGTGGGAGAATTATTATAAGCGCTACATTAACAAACTGTCCATTGTGCTGCTTCACATAAAACAAAACCAAATGCAAGCATGCACACACACACGCAGGCGCACACACACACACACACACAATCAAACATGTTTTTCAAAACCCTTTCCCTCAAACAGAACCCGCAGAATATTCCCATCACAATATTATCACCATGTCTTACAAAACTGTATCTGATCTACAGTGAGTCAGGAGTCAGTGTTTGAACTAGAGAACAGAGTGCTTCATGAGTGTGTTCCCACAGACACCGTGGAGTAGTGCCATGCACAGGATCAGTTCACAGTTAAAAAAAAAAAAACAATCAATAACATATTTTGCATATTAATAAAGCAGATGTGTGGCCAATTATCAGATTTTCACACTCTCTCCTTATTCCAAATGCAGTCAATCAGCCGAGACACGTTTGGTTTCTGAAGTTTACTTCAATATCTGCACTCAGACTAACTCCAGTTAACAGCTTTGTTTAATCTAGCTTCATGGAGCCAGATATGACTTCGCCTTGGGGAACTGGTCAGGGGAGGCTAGGGACTACATGTAGGTAGAAGGTTTATGTGGGAGATGATGGAGCTCAGCAGGGGGCGCTGGTGCACTTGTGAACAGTTCCCAAAGAACAACAAGCCTGTGAGTAGCTCATGGATGTAAACTAAGGGTGTGTTGAAACTGTGGCCTGTTCACTATATAGTGCACTATTTTTGTGATTCTGCCATTTTGTAGTAGTGTCTACAAAAACAAAACAAAACAAAAAAAAAACAGTGGACAACTTAAAACCATCCCACAACGCACTTCAAAAAAAAGTGTACCACCACTGTATGGTAGTGGATAGCGGATACCCAAAATTCACTGGATTGTTTGGTAGTGAACAGAAATTTTTCACTACCCTCCTGAATTCAGTTGCCTATAATAGTGCACTATATAGTGAGAAATGTAGGGAACAGTAAATAGGGCGCCATTTCAGACACAATGTAAGTTAGCATGGTGGTATATAGAGTCAATCTCTGTTTGAGAATTTGGAGGCTTGTTTCTAACGATGGTGTACTGTTGACTGTGTCAGATATGACTTTCTATCTGGAGATACCGAAAACAGACACAGCTAAAGCTTAAAAAAAATCACTACTCACTGCTGCCCTCTACAGGGAGCGTTTTCCACAAAGCCGTTAGTCAGACACAGTAAAATATGAGGACTGTCCTGTACACTGTCAGAAAATATTATAAGTGTAGATTATAAAATTGTGTTGATTTCATACACCTCATTTCATCTCCAGGACTTTTATTATGTTACTTTATTTGGCACCGTTCTAAAATGAAAACTTACAAATATTCACCTCTCCTTCTAGAGAAGAGAATGTAATGTACCTTTAGGGAAGACAACAGGACTTTAACAGCACTGCTGTACCTTTAAAGGTACATTTAAACTGTTTGTACCTTTAGTGACCAATAATGTACCTCTACTGTACCTTTTTTTCTGAGAGTGTAGGATCGTCAATTGTATCCAATAGGAAAAGAGCAGAGGGACAGACCTGAATTCTGGACTTACGTTGTCGCTAACTGAGAAACCCTGCTTTGTGGAATACACCCAGGTGTTACTAACCATTATTAACCAATATTACTCACCACTGCCCTTTAAAGAATAAATAAATCAACATCAGCTATTGAGAAGTTACAAGCTGTAATGAATAAACTGACGTGCTAATGTGGTTTGTAACATCTACGAAATAACAATAACGCAGCAAACATATATAACTTCAGACAAAAACGTCTTGGCCAGTTGCCTACATTTAGATTAAAAAGGTGCAATTGTGAAAACGTGACGTTTCGGCAAATTACAGCTTTAATAACTTCATTGCACTGAACATAATGAGAGAACGTACCGAGGTCTGAGATTTGTGCTGAACATGGGGATTAATAATTATTCACACGGCATGACCGAGTCCCTGCCCTTTCTTATGATGTATAATCAAAATTTAAAGACTTCTTCAGGAAGAATAACCCAGACTTTAAACATTTTTACATGTTAAGCACGGACAGTTTAACCCATTATTCACCACAAAGTCTCTGCCTCAGGCCCAGAAAAAAGCTTCTAGTAAACACTATTCACCTCTGAGGAACTGAGTGGCTGCCTCAGTCACATTCACCTTGTGCTTTAACAGGTTCTTCATCATTTAAACATAAGTCTGTTGTGGCCCTCAAATGAGCCAAAGCGTTACGGACCACCCCCTTCAGTATTTATTCTCGTCCCATGGTGGGAGTCTGTTGACAAGAGCTTTGTGGTCAATGTGGATGCTGGCCAGCACGCCGCCTGTGTTCTTTTCCGAGCCTGTGTAGTCGATCTCGTCCCCTTTAAGGGTGGTCAAGTGACCCCCTACAGCTTTTAAAATGGCGTTTCCGGCGCAGATGTCCCACTTTTTAATAAATGTCACATGGATGTACATATCGGCTTTCTCGTATTTTTCATCAGTGGCATCCAGAAGAGCGAGCACTTTGTATCCTGCGAAAGCAAAAACATTCATTCTTACATTTTCATTCATTTGTTCATTCATTCATTCATTTTCAGTAATGCTTCATTCTGATGAGGGCCACATGGGTCCAGAGCCTGCATGGAATCACTGTTCCAAATGAAGGAACACACCTCGAACAGAGCTCGGGTCCAGCAAGGGACCATATTTAGCTCACAAAAAATTAGACAATGGCATGTAATGACATGAAATTCTCTTAAAAATGTTCAACCAGCTAGTGTAGAGCCTCCTCAGAAGTGAAGAGGCTGTTAGTGCAGCAAAGAAGAACAAAGTTACTATTAATGCTCTTCATTTCAGAAGAGATTCTGGATGAGACAATGTCCACAAACATTTATATGGTGCCAAAATAGGTTCTAAAATTCTGAGAACCGAAAAACGGAATATTTCTGTATATAATCGTCTATTTTGAGGTTAATATTCCTGAAGAATCCATTTTCGGATTCAGGGCTTAACTTCAGCAGCCAATGACTGGCTAGATTCAACCCCCTCCGGTCAAAGGTCAAAAGCAAGAAACGTCTGCAGGCGACAGCGAGACTGAGAGAAGCGCAACTGAGAAAAGGCAGAATGAAAGCGAATCACATTCTTCAAGAATATTAACCCCAAAATAGACGATTGCATACAGAAATATTCTGTTTATAAACCTGTTTTATAACTCTCAATATTAATGACAGTTATCTCAATTACAAAATGACATTTATTGATTACGGATTCTGTGTTTTGGTTCTCGGAACTTTATTTTGACGCCTTACCTTTAACCATGCATTTTAATTTACTGGTTGTCTATGAAATGATCAGGAGTTTCAGAGAGCAGGAGACATAAAGCCAACATTTAAAGCTTCTCTATACACTCTTAGAACAAAAGACAGGCAGCAATTCATAATCACTCTACAGCACCTGTTCTACGGCATAGGAAAATATAATATATGGCTCAAGGTAAGAAGCTCAGAATCTCTTAGTGGAGAGAAACCATCCCCAAAAAGTAGTTGTTTTAATAAATGTACCATTGACTGTGTCAGATATGACTTTCTAGCTGGAGATACCGAAAACAGACACAGCTAAAGCTTAAAAAAAAACACCACTCACTGCTGCCCTCTACAGGGAGCGTTTTTCACAAAGCAGTTCGTCAGACACAGTAAAATCGGAGGACTGTCCCGTACACTGTCAGAACATTTGTCACTGTGGTTGTACCCTCAAGGGAACATATTTGTACATTTAATTAGGGAACATCATTGTACCTTATTCTATTATAAGTGTAGATTTTAAAATTGTGTTGATTTCATACGCCTCATTTCATGTCCAGGACTTTTATTATGTTACTTTATTTGACACCGTTCTAAAATGAAAACTTACAAATATTCATCTCTCCTTCTAGAGAAGAGAATGTAACGTACCTTTAGGGAAGACAACAGGACTTTAACAGCACTGCTGTACCCTTAAAGGTACAAAAGGTAGTTGTTTTAATAAATGCAACCGACCTTTGTACACTGGTTTTGACTAGTTTTTATCTAAAAGACAAGGACGTCGGCAGTAGCGATGACTCAGCCTTAAAGTGAACTTATAATTCCTACTCCAGAAACCTTTGTAATAATGTGTTCTAATAAGTACGGTACCTGCGCCCCCTGCTGGAATGATCTCGGTACTGTTCCCAAAAGCCTGCTGGACAAAGCCCTTGACTTTTCCTGCATGTGAGCGGGACACGATGACCTTGGGGTTGAGGGAGTTGTAGGACTGTCGGGGTTTAATATTGGTTGCTCCGTCCACCATTCCCCAAGCTGAGAAATAAAAGAGGACACAGTTCAGTAACAAGTAATAACTAATCCTTTCTAAGTGTATCTCCCACATCAGATTAAGAATCAAACTGCTCTGAAATCCTTGAATGAGTTTATGCTTCATAGTAAACATCAACAACAACAATGTCTGAGATTCTGTACCAACAACAAGCGTGGTACAGAATCTCAGACATATCCAGGCCACTATATATCTGATTAACAATGATTTTATAAAGTGAGGAACTGGTGAAAAGGGAAAATAAACAAGGAAATTAACAGTAGCTGTGTCGAGTGAAAAATGTAAGGTGGAAATTAAGTTGGCGAATGCCTTTTCATTGGGTAGAGGTTTAAATAAAATGGCGTAAACATTTCTGTGTAAATATAAGTGAATTATTGCTCATATTTTTTAGCTAAAATTCAAAGGTTCTTTAAGTTGTCTTGTGCTTGTTTGTGTAGGTTTCCTCAACTCAACCTGGCAACTCACATGAACTTTGCCTCTGGGGAGGAGGGGAGGCTTACTCACCCCGTTGATTTGAATTTGGACTGCAGAACCCTTTTTAAAAACTTACTATAAGTACTACTGATTGCTCCTTTAAACATGGAGTGGCTTCCCCTGTTTCATACTGTGAATTCGGGATGAGCGGCTCTGTAACACGTCTTTAAACATCACGTTGCCTTTATTTCCCCTTTTTCGTGTCAGGATTAAAGGTTTATTTGCTGTTGGTTTAAGCAGGTAAACAGACACACCTGTGTACCCAGTGAAGGGTTTGTGGATCACACCTACTACAGGCTCCCCCTCCACAGCCACACACACCATGGTGGTCACATACTGTTTCAGGTCTTCTGTTCAATAGAAGAAACAATAGAGGAGAAACAAAACACAGATCGTTATTGAACAACACCCTTGAAGAGGCAAACGTGGCATATTTCAACATAAGACTAAAACCACAAGGGCCATTCTGGAACAGCTGCACATGAGCTTCATGTCACCATTCTCAGTGATAAGGACTAGAAGTCTATAAGACCCCAGTACTGGGTTGTGGAGCAGTGGAACTGTGTTATCTGGAGTCCTGGAGCTCCATCCAATACCTTTAAGAGCAATTGTAGTGATGTGATCCAGAATTATCCTCCAACATCAGACCTCGTCTGATCAAAAGCACAGAAATGTTCCAAACCTCCTTAGACCAGTAGAGGCAGAGGAACAGAGGAACATCATGGCTATCATTCTGTACATTTCAGAACATATGTTTGTTTCTCTTGCACTGCTCCACAGCCCACTAGCAGATCCCTGCCACTGAGCACGGTGACCTCATGTGTGTCCACTGTAGGTCTGTACTGGGTCTACAAACGTCTGCTGTTTGGAATGAACAGACCTGTGTATTCCTGAGTGGCATCCAGCGGATCGATCCACACGGTCACGCTGTCTGCAGGAACCTCTTTTCCGGCCGGGACGTTGTTCAGGATCTCGGGAGGAATATACCGGTTCCAAACAGTGGCTTCTCCTTCAGAGTTATCACGCTCCTCTGAGTTCACCTGGAAAAGAGACACCAAACATCTGAACAAAAACATACACAAAGACATTCATTCATTCATTGTCTGAAACTGTTTATCCAGGTCAGGGTCGCAGTGGATCTGGAGCCTGCCCGGAATCACTGGGCACAAGGCGGGAACACACTCTGGAGGGGGCGCCAGTCCTTCACGGGGCAACACACACTCACACCGATGGACACTTTTGAGTTGCCAATCCACCTACCAACATTTGTTTTTGGACTGTTGGGGGGAAACCAAAGCACCTGGAGGAAACCCATGCGGACACAGGGAGAACACACCACACTCCTCACAGACAGTCCCACAGAGCCACAACCTCCAGGTCCCTAGAAATGTGTAAGAGTGACACTACCCCTACACAAAAACTCTTAATTTAAACTATTTTTTTATATAGATTATTATCTAATAATTTGTATAAAACAACTTAGATTGATGTGTTAATGATCCCAAAGGAAATGTAGCAAATATGTTGTTTCACGGATTATTAATAAAATAAATAATTGTAAGATGTTTAAGTGGTAAAAATAATATTTTTAAAGCTTATGAAAAATTTGATAATAATATTTTTAGCATGTTATTCAATCCTTTGTGAGAAGTAATATATAGGTTTGTTAAATAAAATAACTAATGTTATAGCTTACTGAAAACAATATTATATAATGAATTAATTTATTCATTTTAAAAAATCTTATAAAGTTGGAATTTTACATCTTACTAATTTTATTATCATAATAAAAGCCTAAAATGCTTTAGAACATCATTTTCCTATCTATCTATCTATCTTTTGTTACACTTATATAGCCTTTCTAGATACCCACGCTTTACAATCCACACTGCTCAGAACACTCAATCCACACACACACTGGCGAGAAGCGGCAGCCAAACGCGTACAGCGTACTCTCGACCAGGAACGACCGTCCACCTGGAGGACTGCATCGGGGAACTAGGATTTCACCCAGTACAGAGTGCCAATCCATATCTGGGTGCACACAGACAGAAGCAGAAGCCAATTCATGGACAACATGGAAACTCCACCCAGATGGGACTTGAACCCAAGATCCCACTGCTGGGAGGCGAATGTGCTAACCACTAAGCTATTAATGATGTGTTGTCAACCTTTTCTCCAGCCGACATGTTAATATTTTTAAACAAATCTAATATCTGCAGGTGTAGCTGTGATAAACACCTGTATGTAAGGGAAGGTGTTTTTGATCAGGTAGTACATCTTCCGGTGGGAGTTCAGGTCTCCGAGTGTGAGCATCTCATTGGCCCCTTCCTTGGTCTTTCCCTTGGATCTCTCTTCGAGTGTGTTCTCCAGACGGATGCGCTTCACCTCCCTGCCTCCCTGCACCGCTGCCTCCATAGAGAGGGCTAACAGCTCACGCAGGTCCACCGTCCTCTTCTGCCTCAGAGCGGCCAGTCTGCTGGACAGTACCCCGGCGTACAGGTGGTAAATGACGCCCAGCCCCAGTAGACAGAACACAGCCACGCCCAGAGGAGACAGACGAATCCCCATCGGTGCCATCTTGCCTCTGCTGGTGCTTCAAACCCTGCGCTCTCCTCCCTGAGGGAGAAATGAACATTAGGGCTACAGGTGTTTAGTGGGAGAAAGAAACCTAACTATGGGTACAGTAACTACATTTAGATGCACATTAGAAGTTCAGTAAACATTAAATGTGATTGTCAAACATGCTTTAACTGAGAGTGTTCCACAAAATGTTGTCTCTGCCTTTACCCCACACACTAGTGCTCTGGAGGGTGTGAGCACACCAAAGAGCAGTGGGCAGCCGTCCCAGCACCCTTGTGCAAGGGCACTTCAGCCATGCATACTGAGGGAGGTGAAATTGCTGTTCTTTCACTTCCACCACTCCCATGACCCCAGCCGTCAATCTTCAACTTTCAATAGTATCTAAATAATACCAGCACCCAGAAACACAATTTTGGTCTTAAATGAATGTAAAAAATATAATAAAATCCATCAGTTCAAAACTCATATTTTAACTCATAATGTAATACCATTTTACTGATAATATTACATTCCTGGGAGCTGATAAGCCTACATTTTCATGTTGACCATATGTTGTACCTTGTTAGTGGAGAAAGTAATGTGGAATTATTACAGTAATAGGCTCCACACTTTCTTAATGGGAACGGCAGCATAAACAAAAATATCAGATGTGTGTGGAATCAGTCACAGGTCCGCTTTTAAACCATTAGGATCGTTTACAGAGTGATGTTAAACCAGAAAAACACAGGCTACCTGTATTTACTGACTACTGCACACAATTATTAACGACACAATTAAACAACTAGCTATAAGTCTTAACATGGTCTGTTTCCATGTAAATGTTTTGATTTGAAGCGTGTGAACGCAGTGTAACGTTAATATAGAGAACTAACGTTTAGAACCAACAAGAATGCGATTTTCACTAACTCACCGCGTCTCTCCACTCCAGACTATTCCTTTCAAACCGCTGTCAGGAACAGCAGATTTTTACAAGCCCTCAAACAAATGTTTCAGTGTGAGAGAGACACAGCTCCTCAGTCCTGAACAGACTCTGGTTTGTTCCACGTCCGCGGTGGATGACGGCGCACACGCAGAACAAGGGCTCTATTTCAAATCACACCTTACTCCCTACATAGTGAATAACACAGGTCACGAAACTATCTGTTACGCACTTCGATGGTCTACTACATGCTTTACAGCTTATGGGTGCATTTAAAGTGTTTTGCGATAAAAATGCTAACCAAATGATCTACGTGTGTTTGTCGGACCCCTTACTGTAAGACCTACCTAGTGCACTACATAGCGGGTACAGAAACGTTTTAGATTCAGCCCTACACAAAAACACATATTTTTCTTCCAGGTCAAAAGACCACTGCCTGTGTTCCAATTCTCGGCTGTCGGAGACAGGAAGTGCCCTATATAGTGCACTTACTACACACATACATACAATGCCGTTTTTATATTAATTAAAGCATAACAAATCCATATTCTGTTAACAAAGGCAATGTCTGTTAAAAAATGTACACCAATTAAACTGCAAAAAACTAATAACTCTCTCTCTCAATATATATATATATATATATATATATATATATATCTATGAAAATATATTCCCTGTCCTGCCTCCATCAAGCCTTCTGCCACTTGCTCGCAGCTTGAAAGCCCTACCCATTTGAGAGGACTGGTTCCTTGGGTTTACGGTGTAAGAAACCCTGTCTGTTTGAGGCTGTTTTGGAACACTGCAGTGCTCACTGCTGTACATTTCAGTCAGTGCAAATTTGACACAATTGAATTCACCATGAAAGCTTTATTTTATAAATGTAATACTGTGAACGGATGACTGAAGTTTTGGTTCATAAGGCATGATTATGCAAATGAACAGAGATGATGCGTCCCATAACTTTGAGGCATGTAATAATAATAAGCAGTTATATTTTTTTGACCTAATATTTAGCGGAGGTAGCTGAAAGATTCACATGTGGTAAAGTAAATAAATTATTATTAAACAACACAAATATTCAGATATTCACAAAACACCTTGTCTCAGTGGAATGCCTGTTATTATTCAGCACATGCTCCAGATTTACACAACACAGCTATACAACAGGACACTTAAACTCTCTTATGTTACAACATTTACAACAGACTCATGCTATGCAATGATTAATTACTGCCAACACTCGAATTGAGAAGAGATGGGAACAATGTACACAAAGCCATTTACAATTTAAATATAATTACACCTTCTATGGTACACTGGGTCTATGGGCATTTGACTCCAACTAAACTTGACCAAACTGGTTGATCTGGTGGCTAGTAACGCTGACCTGAATTATGAAAAATATGTATTTTACCAGTTATTTTGTGGGATTATTTAAGAGGGTGTAATGCGTGTCCATGATCACTGTAATCAGAAATGTGATTAGCCTTAGACGCTGGCATGTTAAGAATATGTAAAGGTGGCATAAATCTAGATGGTTTGTTCATTTTGTTGTTCAGATTTTGCAGAAAATAGCTGGTTTTAGCTGAATTTAGATGGAAATAGTGTACTGTACAACTCAGAAACCACCCTTCGTTTAGTCATTATCAAGTCAAAATGGCCTTTAAGTATAAGATATGCATTTTTTTTTTCAGAAGATATTTCTGAAGAGATTAAGAATCTATTTGCATAAGAATTGAAAAAGTGAAAAAAAACAAAAAAACAGGCTTTTTCCAGTGCAGGGGTCTGGATGGAGAGCAAAGGAAACTGACCAAAAAATAAAAAAGACAACATTCACGGGAAATCAAATAAATATTGTGTGGTCTCTGACTTTTTCACAGCGCTTTTAGATTTATACAAAATCTACATTTGAGAGCCGGGGTTCTAAATGATGTAGTGAAACAAAGCCTCAGTTTCGGTGGTCAGCGACGGAGCCAGATCCATGTGTTGACCAACCAGAATGCCACAGTGAGCGAATACATGACCATCTCCCGCTTGGCTCTCTCTTTATTCTCGTGTTCCAGGAGCTGAAGTCTCCGGTTCAGCTTTATGATCTGTTCAGTCAAAAAATAAAGAATGGATTTAAAGAAACAGATCACAAAAATGATTGAGGGTGATTCAAAAACCAAGGTCATGTTCTACCCATGCATTCCCCCACATCTACGAATTTGTTGGACATATTTTACAGAGCTTTTAAATTTTAAAGAGAAACACTGGTACAGCTTTTGAAAACGTTCAAATTTGCTCCATAACATTACATTTCCTGTTTAAGATGCTACGCCAATTAACAGTTCATTTTCCTTTTAACTTAGCTACACTGTCATTTAATAACACTACACATTAGATCAGATATATGAAATAGATACAAATAAACAAATGTGTTTCTCATACTGTGACCCTGAAAGGGACTAAGCTGAAAAGAAGATGACGATGGTGATGTTAATGTTTCTCATTGTGTTCAAAGTAATCTTTGGTAAAGTTTGCATTAAAGGATATAGCTCGGTGAACAGTTCAAAATGGATGAGTGTGAATACAGGTTGTCTTTGGAGCAGTGATTTTGTACCTGTCGTCTCAGTGCTGCAGCGTCTACTAAAGACGTGTCATCTGGAGTGTTCTCCACAATATTCTCTAAAGTCACAAGAGCTGTTCTGCTGTGAAAAGAAAAACCACAGAGCGCATTTAAGTATTCATCGTGACCCTATGGAGATAATATACAGAGCATCGCTAAAGTCTTACATTCATACACAGTTTGGGCCAATTCTTGGAAGTCCTAGGACTTTATAAGGGCCCTTTAGGACACAGAGAGAAGACAGCACTTTTCAATCACACCCCTGTCCTCAATTTCCTGTCAGTCATGAGGATCAAACTGGCAACCTTCGAGGAGATCTCAAGTTTGCTTCTCTCATACTGTGTGAGTTTCAGCAATCCCGAGTTGACCTACTTATTAACAAATATAAACATGGCATTAAACTGCATTAACCCCCAGCCCACTGCAACGCCCCCCCCCCCCCCCCCCCCACACACACTCCTCATGATGAATGTGCATTGCTTCCATTACAGCAGTTCAAGGGAGCGGAACATAACAAAGCCACAGCAATATTCCCCATTCTGTGTTTAAAATATTTCTCAGCCTCTGTGCTCTCAGCCCACTCTGTGCTCCAGGGTAAATCTGTCCTCACTGCTCCAGCTTTGCCTCGCTCTCCCCCACAAAAACAAATCACAGCCTTCACAGCCTTCCCTGATTTACAGCAGTGGTTCCCAGTGATGCTGCTGCACTCTATAACACAAGAGTATACACCAACTACATAAAAGTTTGGTATTTTTTTTACTGTTCCCATACATCTGATGCAACTAATCAGCTACTTAACAACCAAAGCTGTTAGGAGTGTGTTGGAGTTGTTAAAACCCCACAAAAACAATCAACTTTCCACTGCTACAACCACAGAAACCTGCAGAACCATAAGAAGCTTATAAAGGTCACACATTATCAACAGCGACCACAGACTGTACTTGTAAAACTTTAACAATTAGTATCAATTCACAAATTAATATACGCACTAATTAAAATAAAACATGAACAAATATGCCTCTGTCACAATTTTATTTTAGTGTGTTGCAGGCATCAGTTTCAAAATTTGATGATGTCTTAAAAATAGAACTACTTTAGACATTGAAAACATCGAATATCTATTAATTATTTTTGGGTTTGATAAATAAAGATAATATCATGATATTTCAGAGTATTTTGGCGATAATTATATTCTTGGCAATATGAAAAAGCACTGAAAAATATTTGTATTAATTCCCAGAATGCACTATTGCAGGAAGGTAAATGACATATCAATATTAATTAGATTAAATTTATAATACAATTCATTTTTATTTAAATTATTATATATAACGTTTTATTTTCGTACAAATCTAACAATTTCAAACATTCAGAAGGAACAACAAATAAATGTGTAAACATCTGCTTATTTTGTAAACAAATGTAACTTATCAAGGTTCTGACATATTATATGTATAAAATACATAGAATATTGATATTTTATATCCAAACCACCACCACACAACTGGAGTCTTTTGGAGCAAATTCTTTGAAATCATGGCAAATTTCCGTGCCTAATCATTGTGTCTAAATGACTCACGTAATGAATGAATGCCATATATTACGTGTAACTGGATGATGTCATTACATAAACAAGTCAGAATATTACGATAATCACATACTTTGCGATATTATTGCGCATAACACAATCTAGCACAGCCCTAGATTTCGGTTTTTCTAGCATTTTTAAAGTGTCCTAATTTGAAAATGGGGAATGGGGTTAATGTGTGTATAATGTACTGACCCATGGTGTCGGTCATCCAGCATGGACAGGACCTGCTCGTAGGCTCGGCGTGTTGTGCACTGGATGTAGGACAGGACTCCACTTGCGCTGTACAGGTTCGGACAGTCCTCTGGGCTGATGAGAGGAGGGCAAGCTCGGATCGGAGCATTGGGAGATGGACTTGCTCTGGTCAGGAACAGAATCATAAGTAAAAAGTTTAATATTAATATTTTATACATTTTATATGAGTTAATGATTTTACTGATGAAAGTCCTCATATTGTTACCGTCAAATTTAAACATTTATCTAAAAATTGTAACAGAGAATGAAAAAACCTTCTTAACTTTAAATAGACGTCAATGAAAAAGATTTTATTCCAAATAATTTTGGAGCATTTCTATTGGTTCATTCATCATGAACCTTTACCACATGTAAAAGGAAGGTACTGTGTTAAAATAACCTAGTAAACTAAAACAGAAAACTGAAACAGACATTAAAATATTCAGACATAAACAATACCAATGGACACACCTCACTGAAGAATGACCTCTGAGTAAGTGACAGTGACACAGAGAGAGAGAGAGAGAGAGAGAGAGAGAGAGAGAGAGTGCCTAGGCTGTGTGAAGAGATACATTTTGTGTGCTTATACTCACCCTTCATATTTGTTTATCTGGCCATTGTAACGGACAGCTGAGTGCTCACCGATACTGCGGTCACGCCTCGACCTCATGTGAGAATGGGTCTAATGGCATCATAATAATGACAATTAAATAACCAAGGTTGATGATATTTATAAACATCAGGTTTCACAACAGATAAAACAAACAGATATGGACTATAAAACAATAGGGCAATATTGGATTCAGTACCTCCTCTTTCAATTGAGCTCGTGGTCCCATGGGCTGTTCTGGCTCAAGGAAGTCCAGTGGCTGGTCTTTGAGGGTTAGGACATGAGGCGGAGCTATTAATTCCACAGACTCCATTGGGGTGGACTGAATCAGGTCTAGATCCCTGGGTCTGCTGAAGTGATCGTCATTACTGTCCCCTTTAGAAACCCATATGGTAAAGACATGAGTTACGCTATAGAAATGCAAGATATGATACACAATGCTAAGCAATATCTACAGGACTACAATATGGTGAGTCATTCAATGTGTGACAGTCCACTGCACAAAGACGACTACTACCAGCACTGAGATGTATACTCTACTCATTATTTGAGTGTATGTACGACCATGTATTAGTTGTTTGTTGCTCGGTTTTATTAGTTAGAAGGACCTGACATACCTGCCACAACTATCCTCTCAGGGACATGCATCATGGTGCTGTGTGCAGTGTCCAGCAGAGGCCCGGGATATTCCTCAGAGGAGTTGGGTCCAATCTGGAGTCTGTTGGGGATCCTCATCTGCTGGCTGATCCCCTCTGTGTACTCCAGCTCATACTGAATACGGTTTATTTCAGCCATGTCCACCCCAGCCATTTTCCCCACAGCTGCAAGACATAAATATATTTAACGGTCAATATCCAACTGGACAATGTGTTCCTATTATATATTTCACATTAATAACACTAGCTAAGCCTAGATTATTTTAAACACATTATTATATATCCATATACATGTATGTAGCTAAATGTACACCCCACTAAAATATTTTGTGGTTTTGTAGCACCTGCTGTTAACGTTAGATTATTTAAGATTCAATTATCTACTACTATAACAAGTGAATACTAACTATCGTTTGTTTTTACAAGTGTTGGCTAACGTTATTCTCCGTTCCACCTTAAATGCTGAAATGCAACAGAACTGAATGAATGACTCTGTCAGGATGCGCCACTTAAGGTGGAATGGAGTTAAAAATAAATACAAAATAAATTGGGGAATAACGGCCAAACTCATCTTTATATTTCATACGCAACATTCAATGTCACCTAGCTAACAACATAACTAACCTTTTGCATCCGTCAGTGTGGTCTCTCTGTCGGTCCTTTCGCTTTCACATATCCAAAATGTCCCAACCGGTCTAGTTTGCACAAACCAGATAGACTTGTTAGACTAAACCTTCTGTTGCACGTATGTACGTCTTTTATTAGACTAATAAGGCCCGAAGAAATGCTAGATTAACCCCCGCAGGTAAAACCCAAGCGCTGTTGCCGTTTGCGAGAGGTTGTAATGGGCCTTGTCTACGTTCCAATCTGACACTTGTGCCCTACTCAGGGAGCCTATTGTGCAGAATTGTCTGTGTTCCAAACGGAGGTTTTTTTTTCTTAATTTACAGAAGTTTTAACCGCGCGTACATATAAAGCTTTTAAAACACAAGTTAAATGTCTAACTTAAAATGACGTGCTTCCAGGTATTAGCGTTTACGCTTAAAATAGTACAACTTATATATAGACTTTATATATATTAGTATATAAATTTGGATTCTGTTCCTTTAAGTAACATGGCCTTGGCACTATTTACAACTTAGTTCCCGTAGTGTAGTGGTTATCACGTTCGCCTAACACGCGAAAGGTCCTCGGTTCGAAACCGGGCGGGAACAAGTAATGCATTATTTTTTGTAGTCTGCCTTGTGTGTTGTTTTTAAACACTACAAGACTATAATGTATCTGCTGTAGTCAGCGGACGAGTTCTGTATCCTAAATAAAGGAAAGGTGAAGTTACATCTCTACATGTAAAACACAGGGATTCCTAGGAATAACTTCAGATTAAAGGCTAAGCACCAGCTCTATGAAACTGTCAAACAAATAAATACAGTGGAATTTGAGTTCCTAACTTGTGTTTATTGCTAGTCAGAAAACGTGTTATTTCTTACTAATTCAAAAATAAATTTCGTGAATCGTGAATAATGTTGGTTATTTAGCTACCTAAATACTGTCATAACAGTCAGTCATAACGGTGTTTTACCGCGGCGTTGTTCAGCTGTTGTCCACAAGTGACGTCACGGTTGCGTTCAAGAATTTCCGTAGCGAGCTCGGGTTTTTCCGTCAATTTAATAAAATTATCAGTTTTAAAGCAAATTAAGCTGCTATTTTCATTTTAATTCATGCTTATATGTGTCAGTAACTAAAATAATGTGAAATATTCATGGAGGTCCATTAAGTGGTGCTTAGCATTTAACAGTGTTGCGTTTTATAGTGTTTAACTGATGTTTTCGCCACTTGCAAGATTAATTATCTACCATTTATTTTTCACCATTTATTAATTACCACTCAGTCCCCATCTGGACCCTAAATTGTCTCTGTTCAGAATTACATATTTCGGAGTTATTATCATTATTATTTTTCAAACGCCTTAAATCCTCTAATGCCTTAAAAGTGTCTTACCTGTTACAGGTGTAACTCTACATCTTCGCCATTAAAGTGGAAATTCTCAGCCACGGTTCTCACCTTTTATTCACTCATTATACGACTGTTAGTGCATAAACAACATTACAAACACGCTAAATCACTCAGTACTTTATTTTTATCGAAGGGGGGTCTTCAATATGTGAGTTTCAGCCAGCAGGTGGCGCAAACTAACTACTAAAGTCTTATATGTGGACAGATGTGACAGTGGACTGTTTTGGTGTTGACGAGGAATTCATGTGACTGTCCTCTGGTAGGTCATTATTGGATATGAACTAAAATACTGACTGCAGGCTTTGATACTCTGACTTGTTCTCTGTTTTGCATTGATCTGATTTCCCCAATGAGGCAGTGAGGTCACTGAGGTCATCCAGGTCAACATGGTCAAATCAGACGTGAAGTGCTGGTGCTTGTCAGCGAGACGCCTTTCTAGTCACACTGCCTTTAACTATTAATAACAAACATCACACCAGTGCTGCAACCTTCCCTCAAGGTCACACCTTCCAGGACATTTCTGTGTTTCTTTAAGGCATCTTCACCCTCTCAGGTTGTCACTTATTGTTGTCTCCATGGTCACTCCTCATCACGTCCATTAGGAGCCTGTCCAGCGCTTGGATAAAACCTCAGGGGTCTGTTCAACACACTTTCACTTGCCTTCAGTTGCAATAACAGAGCAGTCAGCTGGGTACAGGACCTGTATCCTGGAAAACGGGATGTTTTTTCACTGAGTTTGATGTGGTTCGTCAAAAGTGGTAGAGCTTGGTGATCTTGAGTGCTGTAAAGCCCACTAGCACTAGTGTGTGGAGCAGGGGAACTGTAGTGACAGGTATCCAGTAATTTGGGATCAACTGGAGCTGTGTGCACTAATGCACTGATGCACTAACGGCTGAATGCCTTCAGATCCTCACAGAAATGTGGCAAAAATGTAGCAAGATGCAGAACCAGGCCTCTCCAGAAGAGTACAAGCTGTTAAAGACAGAACTCCCTAATGCGCTTTAACAGGAATCAGAAGAAGCATTGGAGAGCAGATGTCCAGTGCAGTGCATTTGCCCACAATTCTAATGTTTTATGACACTTCAGACTGTGTGGGCTCGCAGTGGATGAGACTGTGGATTGCTAGACAGTAGCAGTTCATCTGCAATGGCATTAGTGCATCATTTGTGCCCCTGGAAACTGGGGATTTAATGGCTTACAGTGGGTTAAACCCCTGGCCCCTTTACTGACTGTTTTAGAGGATTATGAAGCTAGGGCCTCATTTTCACCTCCACTAAGGGGGGCACTTTCTCGTACAGATGTGTCACCTCGTGGGCTGGGGGTGGGGAACGCTTATAGCAGGTTAGTGTGATAACGAGGTGCTTTATAACAGTTGTCATTTCTCACAGGGAATCATGGTTCACAGGTTTTACAAAATGAAACATGTTTACAGCCACTGCAAAAGGTTAGACTCACATTTATCCCTTCTGAAGCAGTGAACACACACACATACACACTCATAATCTTGTAATTGCGGGGGCATACATAGGCTTCCATTCATTTTTGTGGAGACTTACCACTTAGAAGTGTTTTACATAAGTATTACTAGTTTAACCCTAACCTTAACACTAACCCTAATCTTAGCCCAACTTTAAAACATGTCCACCTTAAAAAATAACGATTTACATTGTGGGGACCTGGTGTGGAGAGAGGAGAATGCACTCCTCTTTCAAAAGCCCCCTGCCAACATTTTTCCCACTGGTCCAGGGGATTATCATTATCTTTGGACTCTCTCCCTTCTATAACCTTCCTAAATGAATAATGAAGGTTAAAGATGGTAAAATAGTGAAAGGTTGGCTTTTGGGGACTATTTTGCCTTATAACACCTTGCATGTAGCCCTCCACTGCGAATGTGCATTGCAACATTCAGTATACTCAAGGCCTAAAAGCTGAGCTCAGACTATTGTAGAGCAGTATCTCAGACATCAGGAAGTGTATTTGTGAGCAGTTCTATGTAAAAGGTTTTCTGAGGACATCTCAGAGACAGACGTCTGTTTCCATTCACCAACACTGAGCGATTCTGGCTCAGCAGTTATACAACAAACTGCTCGTAGACACACTGTTTACTGCTTAAAAAGTGGAGTAGAGAAACATTTTAGAACACTAGTAGAATTCCCATGTAATTTGAAGCCAAAAACTCCTCTAAAGGGTTAAAGCAATTTATACCTGTTCAAAGAGGTACATGTAGTGTTTATGATGTGAAGCACTGAATAGCACCCCCTTGTGGAACAGTTCCTAAATGTGAGAGAGTGGCACCACTTTGTGGATATGTTTAGAATATAACTATACACGAATATGTAAGCAAAGAATGCTTCATGTGAGTGAATGAGTAAATGAGTTACAGTTGTACAGAAATATATCTGGGTCCACCACTTGCTGCTTTTAATGTTCTGTTCTGTGAGTGAGTGAGTTACAAGCCATGGTCCATGAGGTGCTTTGCATTTAACCATGGAGATTTTACTATGACATTTGCCTTGTGGTGAGGGCTTGTTTTGGTGGCTCCTCATAGAAATAGCTAAAAATGTTGACCTAGAACTTCAGTTCAGTTCCTAGTGCTCTGGGTGGACTAAAGGTAACGTATTGGTGTCCCACTTTGGTTAGCGAGCCATGGATGTGGAAATAAGCAGCTGTGAAACTTTAATGAGAGCCTGTCATCCTTTAAATGGTCTGTCTTCACCCAGTGGCCAGGCTGGTCCACACCTAGCCATGGAAGAGAGAAAAAAAAAAATAACAGAACACTACTCCATGACCTCATTCTGCAGAGAGCAACACACCCAAATCCAGTTAACGGTGCAATGGTCCACCGAAAATCAGATTTACCCATTTCCCTCCTTTACTCCAGATGTATTTTATCCCTGGATCATTTGAGACAGAGCTACAAAGCTAATATAGCTATCAAATAATAATAACAAAAACTTAAATAACCCAGTGAGCACTGTCTGAAGTCCTGCGATGAACCATGACTAGAACTTGGTCTTCAGTTCTATTTCTGCTAGCTCTCCTATGGGATTTCTAATGATATGTTAGCACTATTCTAAATACTGTAATGGCATTCTACATGAAATACAGTGATCCAAAGCTTATTCAACATATTGCTGCCCAATAAAAACGTATCTTCAAAAGAGTAACTTGACAGAAGTAGAAAAATCTTAAAATCAGTGTAAAAAGATTTTATTCTAAGTAATTTTGGAGCATTTGTCTTTGTCCATTCAAACAAAAAATTTCACACAACATTAATGATATCTGTCATGTTCAAATGATGTAGTGAACTAAAAGTCAACAGATGCAATTTTACAGTGTATCCTTCAACCAACATCCTCCACTAACAAACAGATATGTCTTGGCTGATTGACTACATTTAAAGTAACTCTCTAGGAAAAGACCACATTTCCCCTTCCTTAGCAGACCCCCAGGGGTTTCATGACCTTGCTGCACTGACCTTTATCACTGATTCTAAGCTGTTCCTTTGAGGTAAACACAAAGCTATGGGTGAGAGGTCAGAGCTGCCTTTTGTACTCATTCAGCAAAGACCATGGGGGCAAACTGAGGGTATGTTCACCCTTGACCCTGAATATAATATTACACACCCCCAACCCTCATTTGATCACAGCAGAGGTTATGTTAAGCTGTGTAATGTTTCCTGAAGCCTCCGTGTGAGTAAACAGATATTTTTTGGCCGCTGACACACTTCAGCCCCCTCCTTTTCCTTATACTCTGCTGGGTGCTTGTTCAGGAACAGACTCACAAATGGAGGGATGGAGGGAGGCTGGGGAGGAGGGGGGGAAAATGGAGGGAAAAAAGAGGTGGGGGGGACTGAGACTTGTGCAAAACAACAGATCACTGCCCCCCTTATCCCTTTGTGTCGACAGCGATAATCCATCAGAACAAGCCCCCTCCGCCCCGCCCCGTCCACCCCATCCACCCCGTCCTCCTGTCCTCCTCCCGGCTGGTGCTGCCCGCCATCCGTCATGTAAACAAACCACTGTTTTTGTCTTTTATGGGTCCTGTGTAAAATTTTTCCCAAAGACAGGCTTTGATTGGACTTTAAAGCATTAAAATATGACCAGACCCCCATTTGCCAGGAGCATGAAAAAGCTGTGAGACTACAACGGAAACAAAAACAAACCACAAATGTCTTCCTCCACTTAGAGAGCGAGGGGAAAAGGAGGAAAGGGAATATCAGTGTGGGAGTTATTGGGTGCATGTGCTCGCTGGGGGTCTTGTTTACTAGCTGAGCAGAGCTGGGAGTGGCTCTGGCTTCATGCCTGCCACAGCCTAATGAGGTCACACCCTGCCAGTGTTTATCAGCCAAGGCACTGCCCCCTGGGCTGTGATTGACGTGAGCTTGGCCCCACCCCTTTTACTACAGCCCACAGCCTGATCACAACAACAACAGAGCAGAGAGGGAGCTGTCCGCGGTGCTGAAGGCAGCAAAGAGCAGCAGAGTCGGGAATGAGCGGCAGAGTCAGAGAGTGGAGCGAAGCAGGGAGGGAGTAGAAGAGAGGGGGAGAAGGAGGAGGGATAGAGGCGTGTTCTTTGTGTTTTTTTGGGGGGCTCGAGTTAATCTGTTGTGGCATCCACACGTAGAGGAGCATCCTTGAAGTCGATGCCCAGATTTCTCTGTGTTTCTAAGGGGAGAGCTGTATTGTTGAGAAGCATGCTGAGATTTTGTCCAGCTGTTTGAGCTGTGGGAAGACTTTTGGAATAATGAGGAAGATGCTTCCAGTTCCCTCCAGTGTTGCTCCTACCTCCAGCCTGGTGTAGACTGCATGGTCAGATGAAGAAGGACACATCCACTGGACTTGGGTTAAGTTTTGCACCCACACAAGGAAGTCCAGGGTCCTCTGCTGCCCAGGAAAAGGGGCTCCAGGCTGGGTAACTTCAGCTGCATCCCTCCCTGGAGCTCCAGGGTTGCCATGGTCAGTTGTTTGACTTGAATTTACAATGGCCAGCACTTCTCATGTAGGACAAGAGTTGGATTCTCAGGACGTCCTCCATGCTTGTTTCCAGCTGAATGGATTTACCTTGGCAGGTGTGCACCCCAGCCAAGAGTAAGTGATCAAGATCTTCTTATAATGTCAGTATACTGCAAAGAAGCTGAGAGCATCAGCTTCTAAGTAAAATTAATTTGTTTTGAGTTCCCAATAAGGCTTTTCCTCTGCTTTACAGCTGTTTTGCCAGAAACAGTGTGGCTAATGCTGCAGTTAAACTTTACAAGGTTTCAATGTGGAAGGTCCGTTGTAAATACATAGAATCAGGACAAATCTGTAAACTATTTGGATGCAAGATTCTGTGCACGACTAAATGCAATTATATAGGATGAAAAAAAGAGTTTATTTACTTGTTATGCTATTGCACCATATTGCACAACTATATAACCTATTGCACAACTATATAACCTATAGTATGTAAAAAAAATAACCATTTTAGAAATGGTTCTGCGTCTCTAATTGTAGAACCATCTTTGGTTCCTTTAAGAACTTTTTAATAGATGACTTTTAAAAGCTTTTAATGGAAAAGTAGTTTAGGGTTCCTTTAGGAGTGCCCTATTTTTCAAGGACCCTTCATGACACCTTGATTTAAAAAAGGTAAGTATATGCTGCGCTTGCACAACTATTCCATCTATATATCAGTTCCTCTGTATATTCTGGACTACAGGTTGTTTTTATATAGAACTTTGTAGAATAAGCAACAGGCTGCAGGAACTGTGCATAATGTATACATGTTTTTTATTTCAAAGAAAACAAAGATAGTTCATCTATGACACTGGTCCAAAGAATTCTTTATTTTCTGCACTTACTGAATTCATAGAAGTGTACAATTAGGCCAAGAACCCTTTAGGAACATGTTCAGTCCCCCTCTTTAATGTTCAGTCCAGGTTCTATCTCATTCCATCCACTCCCTGAAGAACCCTGTCACTCAGTTGTTGTGCTACATGCCTTGACACTCACTTTCAAAATTTGTGACCCTTTCCAGTCCCAGACCCCCGTAAGTTTTCTAACTTCCCTAGTTTTAGAATTTGTCCATATCTAGACCTTCTATAGTTTTAGGTCTCCTCCAGTTTTAGACCATCATAGTTTTAGAGCTTCTCCATTCCCAAACCTTATTTAATTTTTGAACATCTCCAGTTCTATACTTTCTCCAGTTTTCAACATTCTCTAGTTCTAGACCTTCTCGAATTTTAAAGCTTCTCTGTCAGAAACTCATGGAGAGGTGAGAACTGTAGGTGGAGTCGAGTGCAGAGCAGAGAGAGGGTTAAACGAGGTAATAAAGTAATGGGAGAGAGGAGAGAGAGCGGGGGAAAGGTGCAGAGCTGGTGCAGGGAGTGATGAGCAGGCTGTGTTTTTGCGGGCGGCTCAGAGGATTAATGAGAGCAAACGTCTCCGGGGCTTAAAATCAGGCAGCCGTCAGGAGAGCACTGGAACACTGCCTTCCACCTGGAAAGAAGTGCTGCATTGAATTTACCTCAGTTTATTTTTACACTCTGGAGTGAACACTAAGTGTCTATTATTAAACAATAATAAAAATATTTAAAGTATTTGTTTTGTTATTACATTTTATTAATGTGCACCACTACATTCAGTGCAGTGTTTATTTCAGTGCAATCAAGTCCTCTGAATATTTGTAGCACTGTACACAACACTTCTTGCTGAGAGTGTATTTTTTTTAATTAAGTGCTTAACCTTAGGGCTTATTACTGAGTAATAACAATATATCTAATATGTAATAAGCTATGTAATTATACAAACAAGGCCATATGGGCTCCTGAAGCATAAAAAACTCCAAAGAATGCTTAAAGGGTTTATGCTTATTGTTAGCACTTGATTGGAAGACTATGCAGGGTTATTTTCCCAGGTTTAATAAATCCTGAAGCTTATAAAAGCTTATAATACTGTGGCTAAAGCTTATAATATGTGGTGCAAACAAAATTATTCTCAACATATTTCTAGTAGATAGTGAATTATTCCCAGTAGATACTGAATATATAATACATTCTAGATCTTACTACACACTGATTCATTAATAGTACTGAAGAACCTAGAGAAGTAAATAGTGCATAATTATTAGTAAATTTTGAATAATTAATATTAGGTATTTAATAATTAATAGTAGTTAAGGAATATTGATTTTCTAGATGAATAACTGGGGCATAAAGGGTTAATAGCAGACAAGGGCTGTGGAAGATGCTGCACAGTTGCTGGTCTTAGAAGTGACCGTGTAATTCCCATCTGTCTGCCCTCCCTGCCCCCTCCTCCATCCCTTATCTTTCTGCCCATCATTCTTTTACCCCTCCATGTCTCCATCCCTCAGTCCCTCTGTCACTTATCTGTCCATCCCTCTGTCCCTCATCCCTCCATGTCTCCATCTCTCAGTCCCTCCACTCCAACATCCCTCCATTGCTCCATCCCTCTCACACATAAACAAGCATGCTGTCAGCCTCTGCACACTGACCTACATAACGGCTCTCTCTCCCTCCACACTGCAGATGTGTATCACGCTTCCACCCCCCCTCCACACACACACACACACACACACTCCGCACTGCTGCAACACACACACACACACACACACACACACACACACACACACACACACACACACCTCACAAGGAATAAAACATATGAACTGGACAAACCTTCAACTTTATTAGACGTCCAGGAGTCCTGAGTATCTGATGAAGAC
This sequence comes from Hoplias malabaricus, assembly GCF_029633855.1. Taxonomy (NCBI): domain Eukaryota; kingdom Metazoa; phylum Chordata; class Actinopteri; order Characiformes; family Erythrinidae; genus Hoplias; species Hoplias malabaricus. The sequence goes on from NC_089818.1 coordinate 14,709,724, forward strand.
ACTTTTGCATAGTCGTTTCTGATTGGCTGCCCTGTATTATGCATCATGCATTGAAACACTCTTTATAACTTCAGCCTAAATGGGGCGGGGCTAAACAGCAGTAGGCTGTCTATTCAAATGTGTGCATGTTTGTGACATCACAAAAACACTCATCTAAGTTTGGAGAGTCTGCACGAGGGTTGGTTTTGTCTACATTAATCTCTTGATGAAGGTTTTAATTGGACTTTAAAATTGCACAGAATTCCACTTATACGAATGACCGCTCATCCTGAGCTTGTAATTCAGAGCGTGAGAACCGTTCTGTGCTGACAGAAGAATCTCATTGACCCAAAATCCACATGTATGACAATACTCCACGGACCCCCTGCGCAGAAATAGTTCAGAAAGCACCCCACTGCGCACAAATGGGTTAGAGAGAGTCACTTCTAGGACGAAGAAGGAAGCCGTGTCTCGGAGGGATCAGGACGCTTCCTGCCTCTTATCTGTTCATGCTCTCGCTGGAGAGAGAGAGAGCTCCTTTGTTCCACCGCTGTGCTGTGCTTGAGGCTTTATCTGCATGAACTGAAGCTGTGTGCTGGTTTTTTTTTCTCTGACTGTGACTGCACCAGCCCCTGGAGAGGGTGATGCAACTTGTGGTGGTCATAATGACGCAACTATTACCACAGCACTGTGCCCAAGTGAGAGCACACTCTGCTTAGGCTCACTGATGACTGGCCACTTCAGAATCACTCTCCCTAGCAGCACCACCTTGAATCTGTTGAGGATTCAGCTTTTCATCAGTCGTCAGTTTCTAAGCACAGAGCTCCTCTTGACTGGTGGACCACCAGGAGCACTCACGCTGCTATGTTAGTGTCATCACTGTGCTGGGATTTATCCACCTCCCGAATAATATCAGGACAACGGTGGTCCAGTGGTCAGAAACTGACCATATTTTTTGATGTAGTGGACCTATTTATAAATTAGGAATGGGATATGGCCGGTACTGCAGTGCTGTACAAAACGTGAGGCCAACATTCATTCATTCATTTCCATCTGTTGCTCTGAATTCTTTGTTAGCCCTTAGTTGGTGGACTATTTTCAGGGGTGTAAAAACTTCAGCAGCCACTGCTGTGTCTGATCCACTTGACCCAGCGCAACACACAATAACACTTGCTGAACAGGCGGTGGGGAAAAGTATGCAGAGCAACAGACGAACTACAATTATGTGTAATTGTAAAGTAAATATACAAACATGACCCTGTTTGATCAGTGGAGCTGAGAAAATGGACAGTAAATGGAGAAACAGTAGGTGGTTCTAATGTTATGGCTGATTGGTGGTCAGTGTGTGTTTATATTAACTGAAGTGTGCTGTGTTTGCAGAATGTCCAGTCGGCGTGAATCATGATGAGCACCAAGAACGAAGACACATTGCGATTTTTCCAGTATGTTGAAGACAGTGGTCTGAGAGCGTACAACGGCCTGGTCACTCAGAACCTGGACCACGTGTGGAATGAGAAGAGCCGGAGCAGCGGTCAGGAGAAAAACGACAAGAAGAGAAAGCAGGACGAAGCTGGTAAAAGGTCAGTGTGTGACATTCGAAGATGGACACAGTCTTTAAATCAGCCTGCGCTGAGACACATGGGTACCCCACATCTGAGGTCAGTGCTGTCAGTAATGCAGCCACTGTTATGGCGGATGCCTGATAAGAAATATTATAAACAAACAATGACATCATCGTTAAAGGCAGGTCCACTGAAATTCAAGATTTCAAAATTTCCCTTTGGCTTTGGCACAGTGCCATGGTTTGGAGTGTGAACATGTGTGTGTGTGTGTGTGCCCATGTGTCCCTGCTTAATTATTCAGAGTTGGACATATTTAGGCCTTGTTCTGGTTCATGGTGTGTTTTTGTCCTTGGCCGATGTGGTGAAGGTGAAATGTTTCCTTACACTGTGTCTATCAACATTAACTTTTTATACACAGCCGTAACATTAATAGCCCCTCTTTGTTTCTATACCCATTGTCCCCTTTATCTGCTCCACTGACCACACAGGAGCTCTTTGTAGCGCTACAATCACAGACTGTAGTCCACCTGCTGCTGTGCATACTTTTGTTAGACCACTTTCTGCATGTTCTAGGGGTATGATTTGGTATAGGTAGGATTTGGGTGGTGGATTGTTCTCAGGACTGCAGTGACACTCACGTGGTGGTGGTGTGTTGTGCTGGAATGAGTGGATCAGACACAGCAGTGCTGCTGGTGTTTTTAAAACTCTGTGTCACTGCTGGACTGAGTATTGTCCACCAATCAAAAAACATCCAGCCGGCAGCGTCCTGCGTCCACCGATGGAGGACTAGAGGACGATCAAGTTAACACAGTATTTCAACTCCAGCAACACTGCTGTGTCTGATCCACTCATTTAAGCATTTCAGGCAACATATACTAACATACCACCACCTGACATTTGAATATGGCTTAATATGTCATACTAAAATTCATTGATGGTGGTAGTGTACATGCAGGGAGTGAGTCAAAATAGCCCCCAAAATGATTTACCATTTAAATGAACTATAATAAGCAATGGTGTGAACCCAGTAGTGTCAACACATGGAGACGTCCTGTTTCAATCACCACAACTGTGGAATAAAAGAGTATCTAGAGTATCACATGTTAAACCATTATAGAACAATAGCTATATTTATATCTCAGCATTTGCATTATGTATGAATGTTAGTGGGACAATGTCCAGCGCCTGTCCTGACCTCCTCACCCCACCCCCTTTAAAAGAAAGTGTAGAGTGAGTCACTGCGAGTGACCCGAGCAGTTCCAGTGAGGCGTGTTGAGCTGTAATTTTGCGTACGGTGAATTTGTTTCTGTGGTTGTAGAGTCTGCAGTGGCGCTCTCCTTAAAGCACCTTCCTCTCTGAGCTCGGCTCAGCTGTGTGAGAACGATGATGACGATGGTGACGTAACTCTTCGCTTTCTAGGAAACCTCCCTCAGCACCGCGGGCACAAGTCTGCGCAAACACGTCTGAAAACTCAGCTTTCACTGTTACAGTTGTTTAGAAAACTCTCCACAATGAGATACACTCTTCTTCAGGAGCGGGGTTTAATAATACAACGTCCGTTAAGCCTTTACACCCTATGGTTCAGGATTAAGCCTATTTTTCCTTTCAGTAGAGCTTCTACATTCAGGACAAAACCCGAATTCTATACTCATTGCCCCATAAGTCCCCCCCCATATCAGTGCATGTATATACATATACATTCTATAGTTTTTAGACATTAGCTAATCTTCTGAAGCCCCTGCCCCTTTACTTCAGCGACAAACATTGCTGTGAGGGTCTGACAACAGCCACGAGAGCGTTTCTGCAGTCAGGAACTGATGACAGACGTTAAGTTCCGTACCTCAACCCAAGGTAACAGAGGGAGTTTCATCATTCTGGATTCCCCTTATACCCCTCTAGCTGACACTTTGCATTGAGGGTAGTTTTAGGGTCATGTTCAGCTGCTCCTATTTTATAACGATTTGCATGTCATTGGTTGCACACAAAGCAATTGCCTCTTGGAAGCTCCATGACACAAACTTTGTTCTCTGTGTATTTGACGTTCTGTTATCTAGAACATGCTCACGTTCCTGATCTGATAGTGATCTCATCCTCTACTCCTCTTCAGCTCAGCTGTTGCTGCTGTAAAATATTCATACGTCGTGGCTTGAAGGAGGAAAAAAATCTGGATTTTTCATGAAGCATATAACTGGGTCAATGAAGCGACCCATTTTTTTACAGGAAGAGAAAGAGAGAGAGAGAGAGAGAGAGAGAGAGAGAGAGAGAGAGAGAGAGAGAGAGAGAGAGAGAGTGAAAGAAGCAGAGAGACAGGGAGTGATAAAGGGTGACATAGGCCAAGAAGTGAGTGAAAGAAACTGAGAGGAGTTGGAGGACGGAGGGAGGGGGGTCAAGATATAAAAAAAAAGTGGAGAGAGAAAGAAGCAGATATAGAGAGGAAGTGATAAAGGGTGGCAAAGAAGTGAGAGAGAGAAAGTGAGGGACAGAGAGAGAGAAAGAGAGAGAGAGAGAGAGAGAGACCCTGTTAGAAAAAGCTTTAAGTGTGAAGAGTCAGGAACACTGCTGGCTAGAGACGTGTTCTGCCTGGTGACAGCTGCAGCTGCCACCAGCCAATCATATCCCTCCATTTACTGCTAGAAGGCGGGCCTTGTCTCATTCTCTGTGTTCCTATTGGTCAGATGCCTCTGTCTCCAGGAGAGTGTGGATATTTTACCCACAGAGTCACGTGCTTCTCTCCAAAAACCTGCCTCAAAGCCCTGAACAATCACAACACAGTGAGAGAAATCAGGATGATTCAGATGTTTACATCCGGTCCAATATAATATTTAATATTACATCAAATCAAACTTCATATTATGGATGCACACTTTTATTACAGTATTGCATGTAATAAGTAATAAATAAATTACTCTCAAAACAGGTAAGCAAACATATTTACATTTTACTAAAACTATTTGTATTTTTTTTCATATTAACACTAATTATACATGTTAAGAAACGTGTTTAGTCAGAAAGCACAACAGAGCAGCACTCGTTGCATGTTGAGTTCTGAGTAATCAATATTTTTCAAAGGTCCACTACTGTATTACTCAAATGTAAACTGCTTCATCCTGTTCAGGGTTACAGTGGGTTTGTAGCCTACCTGGATCCACCGGGTGACACAGGAACACACCGTGGGCAGATTGCCAGTACATCACAGTGTTATCAGCACTGTCAAGACTAAAGTTGTGAATAATAAACAATATACAGCAAAGCTCTTATTTACATATCAACAATAAGCAGAACATCAAATAAGAATGAAAAAAAAAAAACATCCAAAAAGTATGATTTCGCCAATTTCAAAAAGTGCATAATTCAGTGGTTGCAATGTAAACAAAGACAATTAAACGAATCTACAGTGATCCCTCGTTTACCACGAAGTAGAGGAAATATATATTTTTAAGTATTTTTAAGTCATTCTATAGTGTTTTTCAGCTGGAACTACATGTGATATCCTACCAGTTTCTTTAATAGATTAATTCCTAGGCTGTGAATTAGCGTAAGTAAATTTCACTCGGATGTGGACATGAACAATACATGTACTGTACGTAAGAGATACTTGTAAACGATTGATTTTGTCACCTACAGGCCTAGTCTAATACATGTAAATGATAATAAAAAATACTTTTAATTTACACACCATAGGAAAATGATATTTTTAGCCACCTAGTCTGCGATATAGCGGCCATAAGCCCCCTTGAAAAAAAACGCGAAGTAGCGAATCCGCGAAAGATGAACCGCGAAGTAGCGAGGGATTACTGTATGCTCAGTACGTGTTTGTAAACATCTCATGTAATATACCATTACATGTAAATGAGGGCTCCTTACTCTGAAATGGACTGAAGTGGAAAAAGAAGAAGACAATGATGATGATGGTGTAAATGAGGAGCTTTCCCAAGGTTTCAGATGTCTGGTTTCATTTACTAACATTCAACACTTCAGGCACTGTACGTTTCTTTGTAACAGCGCAATACATCTTAAAAACAAAAACCCTTCTCAATATGTTTGTTTAGACCTTATCTTATGAATTAGGCAGAAATGTAGAAAAATTGGTAGATTTGCATTTTATGTTAAATTTCATGGTGTTTTGGAGCTTTTCTCTTTGTCCATTTTTTCTAAAACATTCAAAACAATATAAAATACAGCTGGGATTTACAAACAGTGTTAAAAAAACAACTGAAAACTCTTGATATGATGGTGATAATATACAAATCAATAAAAATCAATAAATATATCAGTAAACCTCAGTCAAAGCGACTGACTTTAAAAGACAGAAGGGCAGTTTATTACATTATTAATGCCCCTTGACTGGTGGTTTTCTCTGGATTTTTTGGGTCATATCCTCGCAGTCTGGACACTTGCCTGTGTGTGATGTGGGCCAGGAGTGTGTAGAAACACTGCCTGCACCATCCTGTGACACCTGTTCTCCTGCCCCTCACTGTTTGACTGAACGGAGGACAGACAGACGGCTAATAAATAAAACACTCGGCTCACAGCCTGTCACACACACACCTGCGCCAAAGTGGCAGTCTGGCGATTTGCGGACCACTCTTTTATCTTTATCTCTCTCGGATATTGGCTGTTTTACTGCTGACATTACTGTCCAGCTGAACTTTATCTGTTAAAGATTACCCAGCTGCTCTCTGGGATGACTTTTAGAGGTTATGGAAATATAGGTGTTCTGATTTTTACAGCGAGCTTGTACATCAAACAATTTGATTTCCCTTAAGAAAAGTTAAAAATAATTTGTGACAATAAATATATTAACCATCATAACAGAAAGCATTTTGTAAGTATAGTATACAATAAGTAATTATTATGTTCCCATTGATCTCCAAAAGTTAGTTTATTAGTTTAATACCTATTGTGATGTCACAAGGACAAACATATTTTCACATGCCCATCAATTTCATCTCAGACATTTAGCCCCTCCCACTGATGCTGAAGTTATATGGAGTGTTTCAGACTGTTCTGCTCGCTGATGGCCTTCACAGCAGGGTTTTCACTGCAGCCAATCACAAAACTATTTGTATGATGAGGAGTCTGTGTTTGGACAGAAGTTTGTGTGTGTCTGTGTGTCAAGTGTGTGATGGAGTTTTGGTTGTGGTTTCTGTCCAGCACTGTATGCTTTCTCTTATTGAGGCCTTAATTCCTCTCCTCAGCCATGTGTGTGTGTGTGTGTGTGTGTTTGTGGTGTATACGGAGCAGCAGATTTTGTGTCTGCTTTGCATGGGTACCCAGTTGCTAGGCAAAGTTAAACCCCTGACCAATGAACCCTTCTCTCCAGACTCCTGCTGTTCAGCAGCTGTGGGGCGGTGTGTGTGTTGGAGAGAGAGAGAGAGAGAGAGAGAGAGAGAGAGAGAGAGACAAACAGACAGAGAGAGTCACTTCTACTCAGTTAATAAAAGCCTCTCTGAGGTTGCCAGGTGTGTCTTGTGCTAATCTAGTATTTCTCACTGCTGACTCTAGGAACTACAACCCTGCTAAATTGTTTTAGGGAAATCAATTTCTGTTTCTGGCTGCAGCATAAATAAATTTGACTTTGTGTCTTAAAAGTTTGACTTATTTTCCAAAAAGATACCAATATCTCAACATTATGGCACCTATTTGTGAATATTTACATATTGGGAATTAACTATTTGAATCAGAGTTGATGAATTACAAAGTCAAATTTATCTCTTATTTACTCAAAGCAATGACTATGGATCATACAACAATGATTTATTATGTCACAACAATGACTTGTTTCCTCCATGTTTTGACTTGGTGTCTCAGTAGAGTAACAGTGTCTTGTATTAGTTATTATTTTGTCATATTAATTCAATATGTTCAGAACAAATGTCAGTTTTTTGACTCTGTAGACTGCTGTACTTTATTTTAGTCCTGTGCCCTCATGTAGTATATTATGTGTGTTTAACTTTACATTCACCTTTGTGTATGGTTTTTCACGTGTGTGTATATATGTGTGTGTGTGCGTGCCTTTGTCATCAGCAGCACTGAACTAATGAACTGGACACTGGATTTACTCATCTGAGAGAATGGCCTGGTCAGAAGTATTGATTTGTGTTTAACCCAACTGTGGGCCGCACTCTCTCACACACAAAGGCTGAGTGAAGGCCTCTGCTCAGCAGAAATTGATTTCTTTAAGCTGACGACTGGGCTGAATTTAAAGCTGGACAGTGGGGAACCTCTGTTGACCTGTTTTCTGTTTTTAAAAGAGAAATCATTCATGTCCAGCACCAAAAAAACAGTAAAATTTATTATTTATGAAATCAACTCACATTTGCTTGCAGGTGCTGAGAGAATCATATGCTTCATAGAGTGGGTCCCCTACATGCTGGCAGCCATGTTTAAAACAGGCATTCCAAATCTCTTAATCAACCAGGTCACTGGGTGTCAGTGCGACAACTGTTTTATGTTGTTCTATTTTCTCTCTCTCTCTCTCTCTCTCTCTCTCTCTCTCTCTCTCTCTCTCTCTCTCTCTCTCTCTCTCTCTCTCTCTCTCTCTCTCACTCTGTGTTCAGGACGGGCGAGGAGGTTTTAGCGGAGGTTAAGCTCCTGCGCATGGCCTGTGTTGGCATGCCGGCCCCAACCGAGTGCATGTCTCCAGTGCAGACGCAGCTCTGCAGCCGCTCACAGTCACTGCACTCCGTGGGTGGGGGAGAGGAGGAGGGTAGCCCCACAAACCGCAAACAACCTCCACCCAAACCCCGCCGAGACCCCAACACAAAGCTCAGCATCTCCTCGGAGGCGGTGGACTTCAGCAGCTCCACCTGCAGAGCTGGAGACCCCGACAGGTGTGACGGTGAGTTAAAGCCAGAACTTACAGAGAAGACCCACATATCACAGCAATCTGCAGGGCCACATCCATCCAACACTACCATGAGCAATAAAATCTAAAGAGAAGGAATTGTTAAGTACTTCAGCTCAGAAACTTCAGTTTCCAGACTCAGAAAAGGATTAATTTACAAGGGTTAATGTCAGTCTTATTGCAGTGGAATGTAACTGATCATTACAGCATTAACGCCATCACCCCAAAGCCCCATGCAATATTTTGGAATGAGCTGGAGAGGATCAGAATATAACCATCTAATCTCAGTATCTGACGTCAGTAATGTTGACTGAATGCCATCAAATGCTCACAGCAATGTTTCAATGTCTGTTGTAAAGAAGTGGTCACAGTAGTAGCACATTTGCAGTTAGCATCATTGGCTAAAAACAGTCAATTTTTGTTTGGTTACTGGTTAACACACCAACCACAAACCACCAAAAATAACCCCCAAAAAAACAAACAAAAAACCAAAAATAATTATTAGGTGTACACATAGGTTTAAAGCGTTGTTTTGTGTAACATATAATTGTAATTAATTCTTTTTTTATGGTACCTGTTACATAGTATTAAAATGACTAAAATGTCATTTTATTCATCAACAAAAAATATCAAAACATGAACTAGATTGAAAATGAAGGGGCGAGAAGAATTTATGAATCGCTGCATTCGAGTTCCATCAGAAAAAAACGCTACAAAAGCATGTGCATTGATTTGTTCTGTTCTTTTAAAACATTAGATGATTTAGAGATGGTGACTTGATGTTAGGAGCTGCGTGTTAATACTTCACTTATATGTTCATTTTAAATAAAGGTTTTTAAATTGTCACTTTTAACATTACCTTTAACATTTGCCATAAAATGAAAAAAGAAAACCCTATCACTCTTCTCTGTGAGACCTAACCATGGGCTAAAGTCTTTTGTTGGATCCACCCTGGCCCTGTGCCAAGCTGTGAACTAGGCGAGTTGTTAAGTTATTAAGTGGCGAGTTGTGTTGTGTTATGAATGAGGGCACGGCTTGCCGGCGGCGAGATTGGAAATCTCTCTCGTGTGGAGTAGTAGTAGTAGGCGGCGAGTTTGTTGTAAGCAGCGCTGCGTCTATGAATGAAGGCTTAAGGTCATCTGAGTTTGTTCACGCATCTTCTGCCCAAACCGCTAGTGTCCTCAATTACATCCCCATTGTTCTGGCCTGCATTCCCATGCAGATTAAAAACAAGAGCATCACACTCTGGTTTTAATAAAGTCCCGCTCCGCTACTCTGCTCTACTTTTTTTTTAAAGCATTATTATTGCAGGAGGAAGGCATGGGACTCACACTAATCAAGTTACTGGAGCAAGTTATTGGATTTCAAAGCAACTTATTGGATTCCAGATATTATCTGTGTGAAAAAAGGACTGAAAAAATAGAACCCACAAAACGATTAGTTATAATCTGCCACATCTAAAGTCTACAGTGTTTTAAATGCAATAAAAGTACCATCAGCATAAAAAGATTAGCATGGTTTGTGTATGATGAAAGTTTTGTTAGATTTCATATTAGGGCCAAAAAAGCAAGTATTGCAATACACTACACATCACTTTGATGGTTTATATATTTGAGTATGTGCCATTAAATACATAATGGCTGTTTTTTTAACATTAGGTGAAAACTCCATTCCCCACTACAAAAAGACTAAGATTAAAATGTTTTACATTAAAGCAACACTAAGTAAGATCTGGTATTTTTGCTCCTGAGCACTCCGCACAGTAACTGAATGCAATTCACGTTAACATCGCTGTCCTGAAATCAAAGGGGAGGTGAGGTGTGCTTTCCTACCCTCCTTCAAAAGTTGCATAGTGAAGATTCTGCAGTGCTGAGCCCAGAGCAGCATTGACAGAGGGTCTATTCTCCCTTTTACAGGTCAGAGGAACATCACAATGATTTTGAAGCTGTAATATTAAGGTAAAAATCCTACATAGTGTTGCTTTAACATCCATGGAAAATACATGGTTTTGATATGTGTAAAATGTATTACAAATCCCTTAGAAAAGCATCTATGTGAAATAGTTCAAGTTAAACCCTTATATTATCAGGTTATTCATTTAATGCACTCATCTGAGACTGGTCAAGATTGAATAACATCGGTGGTGAGAAGTGGTGAGCGGTGAGAAGAAATTACAATAAAATAAACAGGACATTGACTTTGACTTGAGATTGGTCATGACGGGTCAGCTGCATCATCGTACAGCCTTCAGGCAATGGCCAATATAGGAATAATAATGAATAAACTATGTATTGTGGCACTGCAGAGCATTCTGGGAAAGTCCAGAGCTTTCAGAAAGTCCAGGCTGTGGAGTGCTGTGTGAAGGCATTAAGTCAGTGGTTATGTTAATATTGTTGCTGTAGCTGCTGAGATTCCGATTGGATGGGGATCGCTGATCTTCCTCAATGCCACGGCAACCAAGCCCACAGAAACAGAGACCCCCTATCACTCCTCCAATCCCCAAGCCAGCCCTCAGCCTTGGCCAATCAGAGTAGAGCTGACAGGAAGTCAGATCGCCACGGCAACCAATGTGGAAGAGCTTAGCTCACCTAGCTCGGCACGACTCTCGTCCAATGGGGAGCAGAGAGTGGGGGATGTTCCTTACTGAGAGGAGGGTTGTGAAGGGTGGGGGGGGGGGGGGGGGGGGGGGGGGCTGAAAGGGGGTTGGGTCTGATTGGGGGGGGTGGTTGATGTGGATGATGAGAGTAAGAGGAGGGAGGGGGGAAGGGCCCAGGCCGCTTAGGATTCATTCAGGAGGAGCGATTGACCTAGATTTAGTTCCCCTAGAGGAGAGAGCGAGGGTAAACACATCCGCTAGCGGAAAGCAGGAGAGAGAGAGAGAGGGGGGGGGGGGGGGGGAGAAAGAGAGAGAGAGAGAGAGAGAGAGAGAGAAGGGAGATGGGTGCTTGCAGAAATGATCTCAAGACTCCACCACCCACTTTCACATAATTAACACATCTATACCGTCTTTTTTCCCTCCTTTAAAGCCCAGGCATGCGCAAGGCCGCATTGTGACTCACATGCGGTGCATGAAAAATGACTTTAATCTGGGTGCAATGCAGTTTCACACCTCTCCCCCTCACCCCCCTCTCTCTCTTCCCTCTCTCTTACTATGATTTTATCTGCACCTATCACATCTTTCAAGCTAATATTCTCCTCCTTCCAGATAGAGGTTCTTTATTACCAAGTTCCTAATCGATGCGGCAAATCAAGGATGCCAAGTAGGCAATACAAATAGTGCCATGCTGCTTCGCAATGTCAAGTGCTTTCCCCCCCTGTAGCACTTGATTGACTTAAGAAGGGCTTAAGCAGGAGGTTAGTTAAAAAAGGGGAAACACCAAATGATGTAGCACTGTTGGCATTCCTACATCAAACACCTCAAATCCTGTGGGTCCAGATATGTGTCGACTCTGCATACCTCCACACAAGTATTTTAATGCATACTTACACATATTTAAGTATGCCCAAGTGTGCGTGAGTTATTGGCGATGCCACTGGTATGAAGGGTGTGCCAGGACCATCTGGTATCTGAATAATTTAAGATGAAAAAAAAAATCTCTGGTGCATTGCTGATGGTCAGTGCTTTTTTGCTTCTGAAATCAAAGACAAGCAAAGCATTTCTCATATCCCTGCAGACCTTAGCTTTGTGCAGTTGACTTCACTGCGGATGCTACCACGTGATTGACAAGGGATTGTTAAAAAATGACTGGAAGGTTTAAAACAATACCCCTGAAATTTCACAGGCGAAGGGTCAGGAAAGGTTTAGGTAAGAAGATAGTGTTGGAAACTATGTTTTAGGCTATGAATATGAAGAAGAGTGAAATACGTTGCCAGTTGCCTGCGGCAGACAAATGATTTCACGGGAAGGCTTTTGAAAAGCAGCTTGTTCAGCAAAGTTGAAAAATGATTTGGAATCTTTGATTTATTTCTAAACCTCTTGCACAATTTATGAAAAAACTAAGATTGGAAAAAATATTCCAATGGACAGATTTGCTCCAAAAAATCCAAAATTTAAGGTGCAAAGAAATCCTCACCCCTCAATAAGAATATCCCTTTCTGCTTGACACTAATACCCGCTGTGTTTCTTCTCTTTGCATCTCATGCAGCCATGCAAGGCTGTGGTGAGGACTGCAGGAGGGTGCCACCTCCGAAGCCCAAGCGGAATCCCAACACTCAGCTGAGCACCTCATTCGACGAGTCCTACGTGCGGAATGCCACCTCCAGATGTTCGCCCCCGATGCCCCACTGCCGGGATGTCAAGGCTCCTTCTCCTCCATCTCCTCCTTCACAGCCTCAGAGCCCACAGCAGGACTCAGATTCAGAAGAGCCTGTTTATATTGAGATGTCAGGCACCGTGGGGCGGGATCTGCCCAATCGTAATGATGACGAGGAACCAGGTGAAGCAGTGTACGAGGAAATGAAGTACCCACTCCTGGATGAGTTTGATTCACGTTGGGATCTTTCCAGTTGCAGGTCGCAGTGTGTCACTCCTTGTCCTTCTGATGTAGACACCCATAATCCTTTGAGTCGATGTTCCACACCTAGAGGAACACCACTTTGTGATATCCCTGCACCTTTCCCTAACTTGCTGTCCCATCGGCCTCCTTTACTCGTCTTCCCCCCAGCTCCAGCACAGTGTTCACCAAACTCAGACGAATCCCCGCTTACTCCTCTGGACATGGCTAAGCTGCCAGCGTTGGACAATGCTTCCTCTTATGGCAAGTCTCCGACTTCCTCCTCCTCCCTGGAACCCCTTAGCTCTGCCTCCACCTCGCACATAAGGCGTGCGGAAAGGGAACTGACCGCAACTCCAACCATAACCGTCTCAGGTCGTTCCTCTGCGCCTCCTCTGCCATGTGCGCTCTATAGGAGCTCTGGTAATTCCCACAGCTACCAGCGGAGCCACTCGGCCTGCCCCTCTCCTGTGAGCATGGGCCGCTGCCTCACTCCTCTCAGCCTCATGAGGACCCCAGCTTTCGATGGACCTTTCTCAGGACCTGCCCTGCCTCGAAGCGCCTCAGCAACACCCCACGGCAAGGGATCTCCGCCCCAGGACCAATCGGGACGCCTTCATGGCTCCATGCAGAATGTTTCCTCCGGACGCTCACGGACGCCCACCAGCCCACTGGATGAACTTACCAACCTCTTCACCACCGGCAGGAACATGCTAAAGAAAAACTCCAGTGGCAGGAAGAGCAAGGAACCTGGCGAGAGTGAGTCTCTCTCTCTCTCTCTCTCTCTCTCTCTCTAACTATCAATATGTTCTAAAATGAGAAATGTGTCAATCAATGAGTGAATCAACATGGGGCTAAACATGCTGTCAATGAGATAAACAGTGGACTACCAAAGTTGTGTACTCAGTGGGAGTGAATTAATAAATAAGAGGACTCCTGTATATGAAATAATGAGGGCCCTTAAAAATCAACAAAGCCTAATAATGACTTTATGTGCTCTATATCATCACAATCAGAACAAAACCTTATTACATTCCAAACAGTAACTTTACAGGAGAATGATAAACCTTTAAGGAAGAAACATTATACCCTTCTCCACAAGTGAACACAGTACTGGGTCTAAAAGAAATTTCTTTGGCCTGCATTGGTCAAAATACCACAAGGATCAACCCCCACAGCAGCATTCTCCCCCTATCTAAACAGCCAGTTTCAGCACCTGTTCCTTTAAATGATAATGAGTTACTCAACACAGCAGTTCCCTTTCATTTCAGTTCTTATTTTCTATTTTTACTCAGTGCTCTTATTTGTCCATCCCCGTGGAGTCTGTTTTGCTGCATTTAACCACGTTTGCAATCTCACATAAACACAGGTCCAGCATTGTGATTAAACAGACTCACGCGAGGGGATGGGGCAGGAAGTACCTGGACTCTAAATAAGACAAAGCACAAAGTCAGAATAACTAGTCTTGTTTCACAGTGTGTGGGTTATTGGGCTCCAGATCCCCATTTTAATGTGCACAGCCAAACAAGTGAATTTCTATAATATAGATCCTTTATGCATGCATTGTCTGTAACAGTTTATCCAATTCAGGGTCGCGGTGGGTCTGGAGTCTTCCCGGAATCACTAGGTGAAGGACACACCCTTCACAGGGCGGCACACACTCACACATTCACTCACACACTTTGGTGAGTCGCCAATTCACCTACCAACGTGTGTTTTTGGACTGTGGGAGGAAACCGGAGCACCCGGAGGAAACCTACGCAGACACAGGGAGAACACACCACACTCCTCAAAGAGCAGTCACCCAGAGCAGTCCCTGGAGCTGTGTGACTGCGACGCTACCTGCTGCACCATTGTGACACCCCTAATATAGCTCAATAAAACAATTTTATTCCAGAGCTTTTTGGAGTATACAATTTGTTCTAATTATAGTGTTAAAAGCAGCTAATGTTTTCAAATTAAGTCAAAACCAAACACATATGGAAACTGGAAATATGAGGTTTTGTTCTGATAGCAACAATGCACAGCACAATGAATCAAGTGCTTTCTATTTTAATTCAAAGGTTTCTAAACCTGAAATTTAAAACGTGAAGATGGCTTCATTTTTCTCATCATTTCTTGCTGCAGGACTTTTGGCCTGGTTCCTCCACAAGCTGGTTTAATCTGTGCACTGCAAACAGGCTAGTGCAGATCATATGATTTAATCCACAGAGATTAGGGGCCAGGGAAGAAAGCGTTAAGCCACGGCAGCGCATTACTTTTAAATATGTAAACACAGGGTTTAAACACTGGCTACTACACTCCTACAGAGGCCCCTTGCCAAAAGTGGCGTTTCAGCATTGCAGGAGACATAATTAATGGTTTTATTATGAAGAAAGAGTCCCAAGCTCATGAAGATGAGGTGGCAGCTGATTTGAATATGGCTTTTGTTGTTCACGGTTATTTCATTGCACATTGTATGGATTGTTGAACTCGAAATGGCACTTTGCCTATTGTCTGCATCACCGTGCCCATGACTGTGCACTTGTGTAAGAGTGATGAGATGTAAACTGTCACTTCCCATTCACTGCATCTCTTGAGCAATGACCTCCACGGGTACCCCCTGGAAGAAAGGTCAACTCAACAATCCCGTTTATAGAAACAGCTTATTCCCTCAGAAGGAGACGGAGCGTGCTTCAATGGAAGCAAGCCCAGCGTTTGGTTGCAGTGTTGTGCGCGGATGAAGTGATGCACGAGCTCCTGCTGGCAAGCTGAGCGCTCATCCTGGTAACAGAGGAAGGGAACTCCCTGCAGATTCTCCCTCAGAGGAGCAGCAGACCAATCAGGATGCAGGTCACGGCCGCCCTGTTGCAGTGAATGTGTGAAGCTGGGAGCTCTCGGTGGGAAAAAAAAAAAAAAACAACAGGCAGCAACAGAGAGCTCTGCACTACCTGCACAGACATGTGCTCGGCTTCAGCAAAACAACAGAGCCTTTTTCACAACAAGCACTTTCAGCTCATGCAATTAGCACAGTGTTAATTAGTAGTTTTCAGTGGCTCAGGTTCATCTGGAACATGCTGCTGTCAAGCGTCCTGTAAGTTTTTTTTTATACTGGCTTTGTTGGTGCTGCCTAGTTGCCATGTGGCATGTAGGTCTTGCCTGGTAGGCATGTGATTTCCCTGTGTTGCCAAGGGCTATGTTTACTGAGCACATTTTCATATGGATCACTGGCAGTTTGCACCTGTGCCACACCTGCAGTCCATCTCTCTGAGAGATGCAGTTGGCCCTGTTTGTTCAGGAACATCATCTGTCTCTATTGTGGGTGGAAAACAAATCGTGCTTGACCTAGTTATCAACCCAGCAATCAATGCTGCCTTGCAGGCAGATTAAACTGTCCTGGCAAGTGCTAATGATGCACATTTTCTCAGGGAAACCCAGCAAATGTTGGAGAGAAGGAAGTACAAATAACTGGAATGAACTGACAGAAACCTTTTATAAGAGCAAAGATGAGAGAGTGTGCCATTTTAAGAAAGGGTAAAGCTTTATCTTAGGGCTACCTTCTAACTGATTTAGCTCTGAAGAAATCCGGACATAACGCCTTTACATGCCAAGGCAGTATAAAGAGAAGCTAAAGAAAAGAATGTGTGTCCCAGAGATTTTGCAGTTTTGAAGTTGTGCAGAAAAACAAGCTCAAGTCTTTGGCAGTAGCAAAGTGACACCAAGTGGCTGACTGCCATTAATGCAGTTAAAAGGTGTCTGTGTTCGAGTAAGCCTGTGTTTCTCAAGCAGAGTTGAGTATTTTGGTTTCAAGGTTGTGTTAGCTTTATTATTAATCCAGGGGTTCTACATCCATCCAATTATGAACCACTGGAGAATGGGCATTATTTGTTTTTAAGAATTGGTAGTCACCGGATTGCAGAAAGTATATGAATATTTCTAAGCTGACCTGTTTAATTTCTCCAAAAGGTGAATCCAAAGGGAGGTGCCACAGCTCAGAGTCCAAGCGCGAGCACAAGGAGAGGAGCCATCACAGCAAGGAGTCTAAAAGGGACAAGGAACGCAGCAGCAAGTCCTCACATCGACGTGAGAACAAGGACAGGGAGGCTAATGGCACTGAGGCTCTCCAGAGACGAGACAGCAAGGACAGAGGAGTAAGCAATGCAGAGCCATTACCCAGACACGACAGTAAGGATAAGGGAAGCAGCAATGGAGAGCTGTTACTGAGACGAGACAGTAAGGACAGGGGTTGCAACAATGCAGAACCTATGCCAAGACGTGACAGCAAGGACAGGGGCTGCAATGGTCCAGACCTGCTTCCCAGACAAGACAGTAAAGACAGAGGATGCAGCACAACTGAGCCTGGCTCAAGACATGAAAGCAAAGACAGGGGGTGCAGTACAGTGGAACCTTTACCCAGACGAAACAGTAAGGACAGAATCTGCAATGGCCTTGAGTTCTTGTCTAGGCAAGACAGCAAGGACCTCTCTAGGAACGGTCTGGAACGGTGTGACAGCAAAGACCGCAGTTACGAACTCTTACCCAGGCATGACGGTAAAGATCTGAGCAGGAACGGCCTGGAGTGCAGGCGCAACAGCAAAGAAAGTGGAAGGAATGGTCTGGAATCTCGTCCAAGTAGCAATTACAATGCAGACTGTAGCCGAGATGGGAAGGAATGGAACAGTAATGGGACGGACATTGTAAACAGAAGAGACTGTAAAGACAGAGGGGTGCACACGACGGATATCTTGACTCGACACGACAGTAAAGAAAAACCCAGCTACAGCACAGAATCGCCCAAAGCACATGATAGGGATACAAGGTCAGAACTTCCATCCAGTTTGCCCAACCGGCCTGGACGATCCCCTGTGAGTCCCACAGGGACCAACAAGTCCTTGGGTAAGTCCCTGTCACTTTATAAAGAAGTTCAATCTT
This sequence comes from Hoplias malabaricus, assembly GCF_029633855.1. Lineage (NCBI taxonomy): Eukaryota > Metazoa > Chordata > Actinopteri > Characiformes > Erythrinidae > Hoplias > Hoplias malabaricus. The sequence goes on from NC_089818.1 coordinate 14,727,516, forward strand.
ATCCATGGTCAGACATTTGTAAAAGACTAATTTCTTAGAACATCTGAACTTTAACAACTAGGCACATTTGATTGCAGTAAAATATTTAAATCTCTACTTGCAGAAATGAGGACAGTTTCAAAGGTGGGGCGCTCCCCGTCTACACCAACTGCACCATCTCCGCTGGGGACACCTCAGAGACAACCTCCAGAAGCACAAGAGGTAACAAAGACAAGATCTTTGTAGTCTAATATTTGTAGATTGTAAAGAAAAAAAATCACATTGTGAATGACTGTTTTCTCCTTTTCTCCTCTCCTGCAGATGCCCCCCATGCCGTGGGCATACGGTGACAGCATGATGCTGGAAATGATTGAAAGAAAACAGCGTCTTTGCCGTGAGATCAGGTCACGTCAGCGGCTCCCTGACAGGAGCCCCTGCAAGAAGGAGACCCTGCCAGCCATTCCCAACTGGAAGAAGGCCAATGGGTCAAAGAAGTACGGGCCTCCCCCTTACCCAACCCAGACCACAGTCTTCTGGGACACAGCAATCTGACTGGTTGCTGAGCACTTCAGGACTGAGGCTTGCCCTGCTCATTAACATAAAAATGGCAGAACAGCCAATTACAGTGCTCCTAGCAGCGGGCTTCACATAGCAATACTTCAGAGTGGGCAGATTGTCAGGTTTTCGTATCAATGTTTATATTCTAATATTTTTGTATCGTGATTCCTTGTAAATGAACCCAGCATTAACAGATATTTTCTAAACAATATGGAATATCTTTGCAAAGAATATGTAGTTAGGCACAATACAAAGTTTGATCTTTTCTATTAATATTATTATTATTATTATTATTATTTTTTACATCACAATACAACAAAGCTAATCTCATTTGTGTCAGTAAAATTCACAGGCCTTTATCTTTCAGACCTTTTGAAATTAAGGTTATGTGGTTTGTTGCCATATTGAATGAAGTGTATTTTAGCATTGGATGTGTAATTGGACTAGGGCTAGCTTTTGCTGCTGCCTTGCCACACTTTTAATTTAACAGAATGTGCAATTAATCGAAGAACTTATACAGATTGATTATTCTCAACAATCAGAATTGGTTTTGGCTTGTGTTTTTGTTTCCATGGACGTTTTCTTGCTTGAGCTTTGGGTTAAGTAGGTTATTGAAAACCATGTGTTTTCTGATATGTCCGTATTTGAGGGAAATGAGGAAAAAAAACAGGTTTGAAGAGGTAATGGAAGGAAAGAGAGAGAAAGAATGAGCCCTTTTATCTGACGTTTTTAATCTGTATGCGGTAATGGCAGGTTGTGATGTCGTATTGAGGGTGTCCCCCTCTTTCTTGGGTCTGTGGCAATAGCCGGCAAGAGCCGGTGAGAATCCTCTACCATGCACTAAGAGGATAGTTGCCCAGAGATTAATGACAATCTGGAAAATGAAAAGGTATTTTTAACGTTATTTAAAAGTTGTGTAAATGCTTGTTAAAGGAATGGCTTTTTTTTTTGAAAGGGGTTGATGTATTTTGCTGTTGTCCAGCACTGGATGACTATATCATAGTTTGTCAGTAAGTCATTTGATTCATTTGTGATGGACACAATCAGCCCTGTTTGGGTGCTTGAAACCAATGACCAATGGCTCTCAGATGGAGCGCTTAAGAATTGGCAACCGTGGCTAAATGACCCAGTAATAGGGGCCACGGTTGTGTTAAAAAAATAAAGGGGAAGTACAAAAAAAAAGAAATGCACTCCCATAATCCTCTACATTATTTGACTGGATACTTGCCTCCCTCCCTCTACCTCAACTGTTCAGATTAGTTTTCAAGTGGTCATTCATTTGCACGATGAATGCAACGCCTGCTTTGCCAAAGTGTTTTGGATCTTGGAGCGAAACCCATGTAACTCCCTCTCCATCATTATTCCTGCCATGAGCTAAATGTTGGAAAAAGTAATGCCTGTCCAAAAATGTGTTGCCTTGGAGATCGGCGCTCACTGTGACTGGGTCACACTGGGGTGAAAGGTAATGAATACTGTAGCCTAGCAGGCCTAACACAATCAACATGGGTTGTAGACATGTTGGCACATAAAACTAGCATTGAAATGATAATTGTAGGCTGAAACTAAAAATTATGATGCAATTTGGTCAAAACTGAAATTTAATTAATATAAATTTGTATGTAAAATTAATCCTGAATAAGCTTCTTGACAACAGTTTTTCCCCCACTTTAAATGGGGCTGCACTTATATTCTGGCACAATAGCTTTCACTTTACATTCTGGGGCCAGTCCACCTTTGAAGGAGACCAAAACTGAAAGCACCACGAACATTTTCAGCTGAACATTTCTGTGCAACTCTAAATTAATCAATGGTGTCTGTGCTCCCAACAACCAGACAAGGGTATTTTTTTAATGCTTTCAATTCCAAAACAGATCCAAATAGAGTGAAAATAACTGTAGCTGGAGTAGCACATGGATGTCCTGAGATGTTTTCATACCTGTGTGTATCTGTATGTGTGCAAAGCTACACTGTATGCAGATCACCTATTAAATGATTGTTGGACATTCACTCTCTTGTGCCCGGGAGGTGCAGGTCAAAGAAATGTAATGATGTACAATCTCTCTGTATGTAAAATGTGCACTGTGACAGGTAGAAAGACTACGTCCTTTGTCTTATTGCACTGAGTGTCCTCTTATCTGTATAGTAATGTTTGAGATAGAAAAAAACAGTATGCTGATTGTCACAAGTGTATTTCGGGAGAAATAAATATAACTTCAAACTGCTATGAACATACGAGCCTTTCTATTTCCCACTATTTTTAATCAGTGTTTTAAATTCCCACAACATTATAATAGATATTTTAAACTCTCTCTGTAAATATATAGTAGATAAGCACTTATTAGATTGTGGATGGTTATTATTGTATTATATAATAATATTAATAATATGTCAATGAATATACTATCAATTAAACATATTTTGCACAATGCATTTTTCAGGTTTTTGGAAACTGCAAATAGGTTCTGTGATAAATGATAATAAAATGGATAAAAGGGAAGTTTTAAATGTGAGGCATCCTGGACATTAATGTCATTATTCATTCATTCATTCATTGTCTGTAACCCTTATCCAGTTCAGGGTCGCGGTGGGTCCGGAGCCTACCCAGAATCACTGGGCGCAAGGCGGCATCACACCCTGGAGGGGGTGGCAGTCCTTCACAGGGCGACAAATTCACTCACACATTCACACCTAGACATTTTTGAGGCACCAATCCACCTACCAACGTGTGTTTTTGGACCGTGGTTGGAAACCCACGCGGACACGGGGAGAAAACACTAAACTCCTCACAGACAGTCACCTGGAGCGGGATTCGAACCCACAGCCTCCAGGTCCCTGGAGCTGTGTGACTGCGACACTAACCTGCTGCGCCACCGTGCTGCCATTAATGTCAATAATTAGAATTTTTTTTTATAAAAATACACCCAACCTTTTAAATGTGTACTACACCAGGAATGGCATAAATACTGGATTCTGAGAGATAAATATTTCAAAGTACTTTATTTTCTTAGAGCATAAAAATGTTCTGATATTCACCAAGTCACTATTTTAACTTCTCAACTACTATATGCTGTGAATGAGGTAAAATAATCAGTGTAAAAAATGTAATTTAAAGTTATGCATATTAAGCCTGACATATTTATGGAAACTGTAGAAACTGTAGAAGCCCGAGTATGAATTTTATGAATTGTCCTGTGCCCTGCAGCTGGTCACCTTTTGATACAGACGTGGCAGCGGCTGGTGTGGTCCCGCTGCTGGTCAGCAGCCTTGAGCGTCTGAGTCTGTGGAGCTTTAGCAAACTCCCCCTCGCGGCTTACCCGACTCAGCCAGAAGCTGTAAATGTTGGCGAAGTAGTGGCATGTCCCTCGTGGACCCTGGCACTCCACAAAGGGCTGTGTCCTGAAGTCCTTAAGACAGCTTCCAGAAGAGGTCAGAGACTGACCACCTCCTTCATCACCTGAGCCAGTGTGCTGTGAGAAGAGTCAGAAATAACCACATTAATAGTCACACTTCAATAACCACATTTATTTACAATTAAGTAGAATAACAAAGACATGAAAAAGATTATTTAGGCCTCATTAACAGCAAAATAAATACAAACTCCCCCGAAGCAGGAACCCTCACCATGAGGAATGAGTATCCAATCCATAGACTGCTCCAGCCAAGTGGACAGCTGGGGATGTTGGAGTCTTGGCTGTGGATAGCCACTGCAGCAGAGAACGTCTCGCACACAACACAGCGGCTGATGTACGGCAGGATCTCTGCTCCAGACACAGGCATCATGGGCACTGGCCGGTTAGTGGTCAGCCAGTAGGACTTATCATTACGACTGGCATAGCGACAGGCAGCAGAGTTACAGTAAGAGAAGGGCATAGTGCTGAACATACGCAGACATGAGCCAGCCTGGCCTGAGAGAGAGAGAGAGAGAGAAAAGTGTCAGGAGTCAGAAGAAAGCACACAATAGACTTTAATTCAAACAGAAAGTATATCTTACTAGTTCTTATCAATTACAAACAAATCAAATAAAAAGTAACCCATAAACAGGTCCTGCATTCCAGTTCTGGTTTTAACTTGCCCTTGCCCACTTCCCTTGCCATGCACCCATCTTAAGGGCTGTTCCATTTATGTATGAACTAAAGTGAACTACGTTAAATGAGCCCTCGGAGGGCAAAGGTCAACACTGATGACAGTAGTAGTTTAGAAGTAGAAGTTACCCAAATTGTGCTGAGATGGGATGACACTACCTTTGCGATGGTGGAAACAATATTGAACATTCATTCATTCATTCGTTGTCTGTAACTGCTTATCCAGTTCCGGGGTTGCGGTGGGTCTGGAGCCTACCCGGAATCATTGGGCTCAAGGCAGGAACACCCTGGAGGGGGCACGAGTCCTTCACAGGGGAACACACATTCACTCACACACTCACACCTATGGACACTTTTGAGTCACCAATCCCCCTACCAATGTGCGTTTTTGGACTGCGGGAGGAAACAGGAGCACCCGGAGGAAACCCACGCGGACACAGGGAGAACACGCCAAACTCCTCACAGACAGTCACCTGGAGCGGGACTCGAACCCACAACCTCCAGGTCCCTGGAACTGTGCAACTACGAGACTACCTGCTAAGCCACTGTGCCATGCATAAATTGAATACACAATTACAAAAATATTTTTTTGTTTAAAAATACTCACTCAGTGTCCAGTTCCTGTAATTTTTTTTGCAATTCTTTTTCTGTGATGTGACAGTGTAGAGAGTCCACAGCAAACCAAAGAAATCAGTTCAGTGGGAAACGTGTGTTGCGGAGAGCGAGTGTGTTCTGATTGAAAAACCCGCTCCTCGTTGTCCCCCTCCTCCCCTGGCTACTTGTGTGAAGTAGGTGCTATGCACTTCTGAGAGGTAAGTGGAAGTGTGCTAGGGCAAGTGAAATTCGGATTTGAAACACAGCTAGGGTTAACTGTAAGGGGATACTCTACTGGAAAGTCTGGAAAACCAATGAAAACATATTTAATTAAAAAGATTTCAATATTGAATAAAAAAATGTATATTTATAAAAATACAAATGATTTGTAAAAAACTAGTGGATGTACACTAGTCGCTTGGTCTATGCAACTCTTAATATGCAATAACAATAAAACAGACCTAAACCCCAAACTGAAATTTACCCAGGTCTTGTGTGTATGCTCTCTCCTGGCCCTCCAAATACAGAAGACTGTATCCGCTCCAGAGCAGATGCATTCCTGCTGGACACTTCGGTACAGTCTCAGACTGGCTGTGGATCACCAGGAGAAACCCAACATTCACTGACCTTCCAGAACCTGGGAAACCAGCCTCACCCTTTGGGCCTGGGGAACCTGGAAAAAAGTATACACATTTTTAAATTTATATAAAAAGTTATACATCTTATTTAAATGTTTTTCTGGTATGGTGTATTTTTGTTCTATACCTTGTGGTCCAACGAAACCTTGTGCTCCATGATCACCCGAGTCTCCATCCGGACCTTTAGGTCCCACTTTCCCTGGCTGACCAGGTGGCCCACGATTACCCATCATACCCTTTGATCCTAAAGACAAAATGCAGTTTTACACACACATTCAACAGAAAAGACAATAACCTGAGCTGGAAAAAGTTCAAATCCAGTGGACCTTACCCATAGGTCCTGGATTTCCTGGAGTTCCAGGTGGTCCAGGGAATCCTGGTGTTCCAGGTGGCCCTGGCATTCCCGGAGATCCTTTTGTGTGAGGAGGAGAAGCTGGGATAATTATGCCAGGGTCACCTTGGGGACCTAGAAGTCATAGCGAAAACAGAAAGTAAAGCGACAACACTTCTAGATTGCTATTAAGTATTAATTCTCTTCTGAAACCTCACCTTCACGCCCTGTTATCCCTTTATCACCTTTGAACCCTGGTAGCCCAGCTAAGCCTTGACGACCTGCAGGTCCCTGTGGTCCCATTACACCAGGGAATCCTCGTTGCCCTGCAAGAAGTGTTGAGGTTCAAGTGCAAACACTTTGATCCCATTAAAATGCACCAAGAATAAAGCTTGATTTTACCTTTCAAACCTGGCAGTCCATTGTACCCAGGTGGACCTGGGAGTCCTGGTCTACCTCTTAAGCCCTTTGGTCCTGTAGGCCCAGGTGGTCCCATATCCCCGTGGTCTCCTGGGTGAGGAAAAAGAGATCCTGGAAATCCAATTTCTCCTGGGGGACCTAAGAAAAGTGAAGAGCAAAAAGAAAACAATTGAAGTTACTACTATGTTTGTGCAATACATAAACAACCATTCACAAACCTGGAAGTCCATTAGGTCCAGCTGGGCCTGGGTCCCCACTGAGTCCTGGAATAGGGGTCTCACAATTTCTGCCGGGAGCTCCAGGAGGTCCGTCGACCCCCGGGGGACCTGCAGAAAAGTCGACAGCATTATCATATACATAAATTTTACAGAATCAAAACAAACACGTGCAGTCATCTTTCATTCTAGTTCTTTTATATTTTATATTTTAGAAAAAAATATTTCCACGTCTCAAAGTAAATCTTAATTTCATACCCTGAGTTGATCTTACAGGAGACATTTTACTAATAATGTACTTGTTCAGTGTATGCGCACATTAATGTGGGGATCTGGTGCCCACCAACCCACACACTGTGAAACAAAACCACCCAGTAATTTTTCTGTGGGCTGCCTAAGCCTGAAAACATGGGATAAAATGAGCTGTTCTGATTCTGCTCTGCTTCTGACGTCAAATGCAGAGACTTTAGAATTGCCCCGCCCCCTTATCTCAATCATAGCGCTGGACTCGCATTTATGTGAGAGTGCAAAGACAAGGTTAAATGCAACAAAACAGACACAATGAGTGTGGAGAAATAAGAGCACTGAGTAAAAAGTGAGAAAATGAGAATGGAGAAGAATGAGAACCGATCGAAAAATCCAGAGCTAATGCTCCTCGCTCCTCTTTGCTTTGCGCTCAGGTCGGGGTGAACAGCGAGTGGCTCATTTTAAAGGGCAGGTGCTGAAACCGGTCATTCTGACACTGCTGTGGTGTTTGATCCTTGGGGTATTTTGGGGACTTTGACCAAAGCATGTAAGAAATGTTTAATTAAGACTCCATAACTGTATTCACTTGTGGAGAAGAGGGATAATATCTTTTTCAAAGCATCATTTTTAGATACACACTTGTCTACGGGACGAAGGACGTTGATATTCAACAACTAGTGTAGTGTTTTTGCTCAAGGTTTTCATTTTGCTAATGAGGCTAAAAACAGATACTTGTTGACACAAGGAGGGATCAACTGTTCCAAACATTCCAGAAATATTGTTGTCCTAAATCCTTAAAAAATAAGAAAATATAATTGAGACCTGTGTGTCCGGGCTGACCCGGCAGACCCTTCACTCCTGCATGAGAGATTCCCTGATTTCCTGGAAAACCTGGTGGGCCTTTGTCTCCAGGATCACCTCGTATCCCAGTAGGACCTGCCACATCTGACCCTATGGTTGAAATATGAAATAGGAAATAGGATGATGGTAACATTGGTCAGAATGTAATCATTTTCACAGCTCTCAAAGTCCAGGTGCAATGTTAACCTCAGGATCAAGCTTCAGGGGTTAGATTTCAGTCTCCCCATTTGTTCATCTTCTCACCTCTATAGCCTTTTTCTCCTTTAGGACCTGGGAGACCATGCAGACCCTCGAGGCCTGGAGTTCCTGGATTTCCTGGAAAAAGGAAAAATCCAAAGCAACAATAGAATACTTCCAACACATCCCAGCTAAAACCCCTGTGGTTAATATTTCTCTGTTGCATACCTTTCAGACCTGGCAGCCCCGGATAACCTTTAGGTCCTGGTGGTCCTGGAGGTCCGGTAGAACCGGGAGGGCCTAATCGTGAAAAACCTGGAGGACCCATATTTCCTATTGGTGCACAGAAACACCCATCATTAGGTTGATTTTTCAGGGTTAATGTATTCATAAAAATAGAAGAGCTCACCTTGAGGACCAGGCAGACCAGGTATTCCCAAAGGACCAGGAGAACCAGGCAACCCTTTTGGCCCTTGAGCTCCTTCATCTCCTGGGTCTCCTGGGGGTCCAATCTGAGCTGTGCGGGGAGGACAATCACACACAAAATATCACTTAAATACACATAGTTTTCCTTTTACCTTCTGACTTTACCTGTTGAGTTTGGACTCTAAAGGTTGCTTTTTTTTTAGATTGTTTAACAGTTTGAATTTGTGATAATAAATTATGCTAAAATAATGAAAAAATTCAAATGAATTTAACAAATTAATCAATAAATAAGGTGGCATTGAGTACAACTGTGTAGCCTTGTAGGCTTCTGCTTTTGTGGTAAATCCCATTGAAATGAATGGTTACAACTTGAACAATTACTGTATATTTTTCATATTATTACTAGCATAAGCATTAGCATTAGTAGCTGTAGTAGTAGATCTAGTCGTAACAAGCAGACGTAAGCAATAGGCAAAAATTTGCAGCTGTTATAACATTAATAGTAGTTGTTATTATTACCAGTGGTAGTAGTAGATCTGGTGTCAGTTTGTAAATACGCACTGGCAAATTTGAGCCTCAGGTATTTATATATATACTTTAAGTCATATGCAAAAATGTTATGAAACATTAAAATGTCCTGTTAGTAATAAATGTCAATGTGAAACTTTTTTGTGAATTTTATTATTTAAATATAACACAATGCCCATAATCTTTAACTAATAAATATTTCCCTGAACATGATCAAATCTGGAAAAAAATAGAGAATAAAGCAAATTCACATTGAAATTTGAAAAGAACTGGACGTCACATTTTTGCGTACATCTGTAAATATATAAACCGGCAAGCAAAAGTACGTTTGCCTAGGTTTCTTTCTTTGCATTTTTTTAAGACTCACCCTCACATTCTAAAAAAAAAGATATACATAAAGAGGATAAACATAAAATCTCCATGTACATAAACACACACATAAATCCAAAATAAATTCATCTGTTTAATTATGTTAAATAAGTCTGACCTGATGGTCCACTTTCACCCTTATAACCCTTTGGTCCTTGTGGGCCTGGAAATCCCACAGAGTCTCCTGCGTCTCCTGCAAAAGACGTTTTGTAAGATTGCTGAAGTAATCTATCACCTACTACAGCACAGATGAGGAATGTAGGAAATGTAGAAATGTAAATATATACATCAGAGGCTTTATATAGTAACATATGACATTGCTGCTTTTAGTTCTGCTGCTCTAAGAAGTAGAGAACTGTAGCATCAAACATTTTGTACTTCTTCAGACCCCTGCATAGAGTGATTTTCTTGGAATTTGTTCTTGGACAAGATTGTTTACTTTTCTTCATGCCACACAGTATGAAGATGTCAGTCTTATACCTTTCATGCCTGGTATCCCTGGGTTGCCTGGTGCACCATAAAGTCCAGGAAGACCTGGATCACCCTTTAAAAGAAAAAAAAAACATATGCATGAATGGACAGCATAGTGGATTGCACCACTTCCCTCTGTTTGACAGATTAGGGTGTGATTCCCAACTTGATAAAGAAACAAATGGCTATACCAGTAAGAGTCCTTAGGCTAGACTCCTAATGGTACATTTGACTACCACTTTACCATGCCTAAATTTATAAGTCACTCTAGAGGGCCATCATTATATCAACTACTGTTACAATACACAGCTTCTAATCATTTGAACCAGAGCAGCATCAACCTGATCTCCAAAGGGTCCTGGGAATCCTAACACTCCGGGATATCCTTTGGGTCCACTTGGTCCTGGCGGTCCTGGAGGACCACTTCTTCCGGGTATGCCAGGGAAGCCTTTCTGAAATACGGGTCCACCATTCAGTCCATCCAGGCCATGTTTACCAGGTGAGCCCGGTAACCCTTTAGATCCTGATTGAAGGGATTTTGAGATGGAAGATAATTACATCCATATTTTTTGTAGTAAAGGTCTTGAGGAACTTCGTATTTGATACTGAGACATTACAGTGAGGATGCAGTCACAGGTGCATTCGTTAGGTCAGGGAGTAGAATGGTATGTTCCGGATCACAAATACCAACTCTTCCCATAGGTTTTTCATTCATTCATTCATTCATTGTCTGTAACTGTTTATCCATTTTAGGGATGCAGTTGGTCCTGTGCTCCCCGGAAACTGGGGGCAAGGCAGGAATACACCCTGGAGGCTTATACTTTGCAGGGCGACACACATTTACTCACTCACTCACAGCTAGGGACACTTTTGAGTAGCCAGTCCACCTACCAATGAGTTTTTTGGACCGTTGCGTAAACCGGAGTACACAGAGTAAACCCACTCAGACACAGGGAGAACACAGCAAACGCCTCACAGTCAGTCACCCGGAGCCTGGAGCTGTGTGACAGTGACACTACCTGCTGCACCACCATGCTGCCCTCAGATATTTGATGATATACATTACTGAGTTTGAAAAAGTACTTCTGTAAGACCCAATTACCTCTAGGTCCTGGGAATCCTGGCAATCCGTTGGGCCCAGGTAAACCTTTCATGCCTTTTATAAGGTTCAAGGGACCTGGTAATCCTGGTTGTCCTTTCATACCTGCGCAAGTCAACCACAGCATGTCAAGGCACTTTCAAGGTGTATTGCTCCAGGTCAATGGCACATGTAATAAGCTGTCAATTAATGCACTACAACAAGATATGTATTTATGCTTACTGGCCAGTTTATCAGAAACGTACGCGTATATATGCATAAATGTTTGCAGTATTAGCATCCCTCTACTTTTTGTTTTCTGTCACAATATAAATTATACATCAGGGATATTTTTTCTTGCTGCATACATTTTTTTTAGAACATAGATCAAGATAAAAAGTATTAAAATTAGTACCTTTAAATCCTTTGCTGCCAACCTCCCCTTTCACTCCTACATGCCCCTCATCACCTCTCACTCCTTGTCTACCCGGAGGGCCGCGTAAACCAGGGAATCCAGGAAGTCCTTTGGCTCCAGGTATTCCAGGTCGTCCTCTGATTCCTTCAGCATAGGACCATTTTAGCACGCAACATTTTCAAAAGTAGGCTTGATCGTTAAGTATTCTGTCACATTCGTGTATGAGAAATTCTCTGTTGGTCTCTGATGGACTTCTCCATGTTCCAAAATTAGTAGGATTTTTGAAAACCATGGCCAGATTAAGTGAATTCTTACCTCGCAGTCCCGAAAACCCAGTCAGCCCTGGATCTCCGGGTGCCCCTTTCAAGCCATAAGGTCCAGGAGGACCAGGAAGGCCAGGCTGACCTGGCGGACCTGAAGGTCCCTTCAGACCATGACCAGGAAAACCAGCCAGCCCCTTTTCTCCTTTGATGCCATCGAGTCCTTGAAGGAAGGACAGTATCCTATGAGAGGTGCAAAAGGAATATGTACAAACAGTAAGTTCAGAGTTCTCATAGGCTTACCTGGCTGCCCAGGTAGACCTGGATGTCCTGGGAGACCGGGGGAGCCTTGTCCACCGATACAAAACTCATAGCTTGACCCTGGTGGCCCAGGTGGACCTGGGTCTCCAACATCCCCTCGTTGCCCACTACATCCTTCAGGTCCACGATTACCATTTTCCCCTGAAGAAAATAGACTTGGACATTACCATTTATGCAACTTACTACAAATAATTACTGAGTAATAAAGAGATGGGGAAACATCACAACACCTACCATTTTTTCCATCAGGGCCTTTCTGACCCTTATGGCCCTTTGGACCAGGGTTCCCGGGGAATCCGTTTTGTCCATGAGGGCCTTGTCGGCCTTGGCCAGAATCTCCTGGAGGCCCTTTTAACCCTGGAGCTCCTCTTGGTCCCTGTGGTCCTGCAGCCCCTTTATAGCTTGGTCCAGGAGGACCTGGATCCCCTTGATCACCCAGTATTCCTGGAAAACCTATAAGGGTACAAATAAAATCAGTAACCAATAAATAAACCTAAATACACACACACACACACACACACACATATGATTTAAAATTACCAGGAGGTCCTTGCCCTGAAGTAGTTCCATCATCTCCTCGTTCACCTTTTGTCCCAGGTACTCCAGGAGGGCCTTTATACCCAGGAGGTCCCAGTGGCCCTGGGGGTCCTAGTAAGTCAAGAGAATGACTAGTCTTTTCACCACCAATCCAATGAATGAAAACAGCAAATTCCGATCATAAAAAAGCTAACCTGGGTCACCAATGTCACCTGGGAGGCCTGGTAGGCTTGGACTGCCTGGAATACATGGACGTGACTCCCCTGAAATACACATTTTTAAGAGAGGGAGATTGTTAGCCGCCCTGCTGTCCATTCCACTGAATTCCACTAAGTGTATTTCATGTGTTGCTTAAGATTAAGTGCAAATGAGAGTATATCTTTATATCTGAAGTGTGTGTAAATGTACCTGGAGGACCATTAATCCCAGGATGTCCAGGTGGACCTTCAGGACCCTGATCTCCTGGTGGCCCTTTTGATCCCTTCTGCCCTTGAACACCAATGCCAGGAGGACCTGGCAAACCTGGGGGTCCTTTAACACCTGGAGCTCCAGGGTATCCCTTGTATCCTTTGAGACCTATGTAACCATCTCCCTGTCAAACAGATGAATTGGCTACTGTATGCAGTAGGTGTTTCTGATTAAATGTGTAATAAATGTAGGTATAAGGTAGGATTATCATGGACTTACAGGTGGTCCTGGATCTCCCACCATACCGGGCTCTCCTGGATAGCCTGGCTCTCCATTAAAACCTGGGGGACCTCCAAGCCCAGGATCGCCCTGATCTCCTTTAATACCTTTTTTTAAAGGTAGAGTCATATTTAAATAGAAAACCGAATATAAACAATTAAAACCAAATATGATCTAAGCAAATCTTACCTGTTGTACTTGAATAATAAGGGTCTCCTTTCTGACCCTTGAAACCCTTTGGACCAGGTGGACCTGTTTCTCCCTAGACATAGATGGTTTCATAATTAGAAGGCATACTGTACCACAGATCTGATAATGTGATTTTATTAGTGGAAATGTTTATTTCAGATTGTGACATGCGATCACTCACTCACATTTAGCAGGCAAAAAAATTCTCCACAAAAAGACGCAATTTATAAATGCACTGTGAATCTTTGAAAAATGTTTTGAAAAATTTTTGGTGGAAAAACTACTAAAATTAAACACATATTTGAAACATTTAACCACATTTTAACTTTGCCAACATACTTTACAAATGCGCTAACGTTTTTATGAATGTGTTTTTGGCTGGAGACTCCTTGAATATACAATTTAATTATAAGTCTTTAAAAGAACAACTTTGCAGGTTCACTTACAGAAGTGCCCACTGGGCCTGGATCTCCTCCGGGTCCTGGTTCACCTTTCTGTCCCGAAGCCCCAGGAAAGCCATTATATCCAGGTGGTCCAGGTGGGCCGGCAGGTCCAGGCTGAGGTATCCCATCAGATTTGCAGTAATTATCTCCAGGACATCCTAAAAAATGGGATTTAAATAAAGCACTCTCTAAGACGAGCTTTCTTCTTCAAAATTAATCATGTACAAATACGCACCTTTTTGCCCTGGATAACCTTTAACTCCGGGGAACCCTCTATCACCTTTATCTCCAGGCTGTCCTTCAGGACCAGGGAGGCAGGTGCCTTCAGGAACACAAAGCAATGGAAACATATATATATATAATTCATTCATATATTGATATTGACATTGAAATAAATATATATATTTTTTATGTGGAAAAGTTGTACACTATCAGTTGAAGTCAATTCCCTACATTAATTTAATGTAAGCTAATGTAGTAATGTTTTAGCTTGGCCACTAGTAAATATAAAGATATTGAAATAGTAGAAAATGTAGTGTTTAAAATCATGCTCACCATGCCCACCTGAGGCTTTCATGGAACACAGTAAAAAAATGGAGAAAGATGTTAGTGAGTAAACCCAAAAGCTGTGAAAAATAATCTTAAAGATATTTACATTTCAGAATGTGTGAGTGTGTGAGTGAATGTATGAGTGTGTGTGTGTTGCCCTGCTAAGGACTGGTGTATTCCCGCCTTGCGCCCAATGATTCCATGTAGGCTCTGGACCCACCGTGACCCTGAACTGGATAAGCGCTTACAGATAATGAATGGGTGGATGGATATTTATGTTTCAGAGTCATTAAATGATAGAAATGTGTTGATAATACAATTAAAAAATTACATCTGCCTACCTGCACACACAGCAATCACACATGTAATAGTCATAACATAAATACTCATAACTTATGTCAAACAGCAGCTGGACTTTTTAAATTAAGTAATAATTGAAAAAGTATGCCAGTTTTGTTCAGACTGTAGATTTGGGCAAAAATAGTGTAAAATAAACAAACAAACAACAACAAAAACTATAACTTGAGTGTGGGTGTATGCATGTCATAAGCTCCACCCAAATTTAACATACTATCTTCTGATAGGCTGCACACAAGTACCTGGTACTGATGACTGACTGTGGTTTCCATGGAAAATGTAAAATGGAAAAGTTAAAAATGATCTGGGAGAGACTCAAAGGTGCTGTGGGCCACAAAGCTAAAGGGTCTGAGGGTCGTAGGTTTGATCCTCTCCTCATGTCACTGTCACATTTAAAATAAATACTAACTATTTCTTACTTGATGAACCAGGTGGGCCTCTGACTCCTTTGATTCCAGGGGGTCCGGGTACGCCTGAAGGTCCTGGTTCTGGTTCAATATCATTTAACAAACCTGGGTCTCCTTTGAACCCTTTAGGTCCATCAGGACCTGGTAGCCCAGGAGGTCCAGGTAAACCTGTACAGTGAACATCACAACAACGTTCATGAACCTGGGGTGTTATTTCATAAAAAAAATAATCAACAATGTGCGGTTGCAATATTGGTCATAATTAGATATTTTGAACACATTTGGAATTAGAGCCAAACCATCATTTTTTAAGGTGGTCTGAGTAGTGTTAAGGGATGGGGGAATACCGGTGGTGGATGGTGATATTAACCTGGGGAATCTGGTCCTTGATGTCCAGGTTGTCCTGGTTCTCCCATTATTCCAAAATCTCCTCGGGGTCCCTGGGGTCCACGAGGCCCTGGCTCTCCTGGGTAACCTGAAATTACTTAGACAGTTAACAAGCACAGTTCTTTGAAGTGGTCTAAACTGTGTTTTAGAATGATATTGTAAAGGTTTTGTGTGTTAAGGCTTCTCACCTGATTGACCATTACTCGGAAGACCTTTCAAACCCATCTCTCCTCTAATCCCCTGAAGAATACAGGAAAAACATATCCTAATCCTACTTCCATAATGTAAACAGTCTTTTAGTACTATTTAGCATCACTGTTGAAATCCTAGTATCCACAAAACTGTAAATTAAACAGAACATAATGTAATATCATTTTTCATGCAGCTTCATCCTGATCAGGGTCACTATGGGTCTACAACCTACACAGCATCACACTTCAAATTCTAGACAGGGCACTGGTAACCAGAGGTGAAGATTGGACCTAGGACCCTAAAATCCTGGAGCTGGGTGGTAGATTTGGCTCATTTGATTAATTCGTTTGTAATGCTATTTTCAAATAACATAAATAAATGCAAAATATCAGAAATGAAAATTGCTTAGACATCAAGATATATAAGTATATATTAGCTCCCCATCACTGGGGTAACTCACCTTTGGACCTGAATGACCACGGGGACCAGGAACACCAGGGTCTCCATAAGGTCCCTGAGAAATCAGCACATGGTTTCAGCATTTAAAGTAGTTTTTCTGGTAATAATTCTCATACTTGGAAAAACTAGTGCTACTGTGTGATGTTATAGATGATTTCTGAATAACTGAGTAATAGACTGAGTAACTCCACCATAATAAAAGTTCAATCATTTCTCACCTGGGAGCCTTTAGGTCCTGTCAAGCCATCAATCCCTGGGAGACCCTGGAGAGAAGAAGAGAGCATAAGGTGTAATCATTGTGGATAATGACATTATATAAGCCTGACATTACAAAAAACCTGTATAATCTCCAGAGCACAATATGAATGTAAAGGGGTGCTCTGGAGCAGCTAAACATGACTCTAAAGTTTCCATGCTCAATGCCAAATGTGGGCCAGTTGGCTGTAAAGCATGCCATTACAACTCTTCAATGTCAGATTCTTCTTCACTGAAACATCAATGCAAAACCATAAAGATGATTTTCTCACGCGAGGGCCAGCAAATCCCAAAATTCCTTTCTCTCCTTTTACACCAGGGGCTACTGCAGATCCCTGAAGATAATAAAAGGATGGGGGTTGATAATATTGTCACTCTTTCTCTCTCTCTCTCTCTCACTCACAAACACACACACACACACACACACACACTCACATCTGGTCCATCCGTGCCGCAGGCTCCTTTATCCCCTTTATTTCCCTGGAGGGGAGTAAAAATCATCAAATGAAGCTTTGATCATTATCTGAAAATGTCCTTATTGAACTAATGATGTCAGCACCCTCTTTACCTTCTCTCCTTTACTGAAGTGGTCCACAGGGGGCAGCACTAGCTCAAATGGTCCAGGTGGTCCCTGCATTCCTGGTTCACCCTGAAAAAGAAAACATGGCCATGGCCATTATGATGACTAAATACACAGGTAAGAAAGAAATAAATTTGCAATATAAATACTGTATGTTAATGTATTGTAATCCAGGTTCTTTGCATTTTTTTAAATTGTTGTGCACATGAATTCATTAATTTGTACTAATGTATGTGAATGATTTGTCTTAAAACATAGGAGAACATTCAGAAAAATAGTCCTTATTTATTAACATTTTTATTAAAATAGTTTTAAAAAATATCACTGATTTATCATGACTAAGGCTGCCATTCTGAGAAATCAGTGAAATTCCCCTTCAGTCATAAACCAAGTTGCAAAGCTTTATCAAAACAGAGGCTGAGAAACACTGAACTAAACATAGCCCTGTCCCAATGTCACTGTACGAGATTCCTGAGCGCCTCCTGGTGGAGGAATCATTACTACGTCTATTGTAAAGTGCTGTACACATCACCAAGCTCCTGGCTCCTAGTGCCATCTAGTGTTCACAGCCTGTCGAAACAGGCATGGATTGACATGAATAAAGAGGTTAGTTCAAAGGCCAGTATTTTCAGTATTCTAGTTAATTTGCACTTATTTTCAAATGGTGGAGAACAGGCAATCAAAAGGGCCTGACACACACTTGGAGAAGAGCACTAACTGCCGTTTTCCTAATGTTGAAATCTCCTAATGACAGGATGAATGCATTTGAGACAGCACTGGTTTTACACAGGAAGCTGAGGTTTTGTTGTGATCGCCATCACTGCCATTTTGGCCTCATCTTTTCTATAAAACTAATGCAATGTTTTAATTTCTTAGACAACTCTAAGGAGTGATTCCTCACCTCGTCCCCCTTCAGTCCTGGGAGTGACCTGCCACCATCACCCTGAAATCAAACGCATCTTAGAAGTTAGCATAAGATAATTATATTTATTTATTCATTTATTTTAAACAGTGCCATATGCTGTACAGTTGTGTGTAAATATCTGGTGAAATTCCATGTACTGATGATGATTTGTGAATATCAAATTGAATGAAACAATATAAAAATAGCCCAAATTCACTTTGAAAATCATGTTCCATTAACATCCACTCAAACACCATTATATGGTGTGGTTTAATCTTCCTCTGTAAAGTTACCATGATGGACAAGTCTATAACAAAACAGTTCAGAGGGTAAGTGTGTAAATGTACGCAAGTGTGTGCATGTGTGTTTCTCATATGGCCACTTACTGGTGGACCCTGTGGCCCTGGAAGACCAGGAGGACCCTGTTGTAACAAAAAAAATGACATATACAAATAATAATTCACAGGTAACAATAACAAGTAACCTGCAGCTACAAAGGTGTAAGAATATATAGAAAATAAGGAGGGTGAAAGAATGTTGTCTCACATAAATCCCCTGGGGGCCCGGAAAACCTCTGTCCCCGGGGAAGCCATCAATACCAGGCAGCCCCTAAAAATAGATCGACCAAAAATATCGTATAATAATTCAGTTTGCAACACCATTACAATGTGACAGAATACAAACTACGTAACAATCCATCAAGCCTATAAAAACAACACAGCATTAATGGTGGAATATCTGAACATTTTTAAATGCATTTATGTGATAGATGATAGATAAATAAAGATAGATTTTACGCTTCCTTACAGGTGAACCAGGCAGTCCAGGTTCTCCAGGGCTTCCCTGTTATAAAGCAACAAATATACAAACATAAATGAGCATGTACACAACCATATGTATACATTTATACTACAGGAGTACTCCACCCAAATATGGGCAAAATGGGACAGAGAGAGAGAGAGAGAGAGAGAGAGAGAGAGAGAGAGAGAGAGAGTGACTGTGGATTTTGTTTATTCCTGTAAACAACATGCATAATCCACATATATGTACAGAACTCGAATAGTTTGTAAATAACATGATTAAATCCAACATACCGGAGATCCTCCACCAGACACAAGTGTTGGTTCCCCCTTAATTCCTTTAATCCCCTTCAACCCCTAAACAAGAGCAAATCATATTGATATAAACTACATATTTTATTATGTATATTTACATTAAAAACATAACCACAGTTCTGTGCAAATGTCACTACAGTTTATTTATTTAATCTCCACTCAAAGCAGCCATTTTCTGCAGTTCTTTACTTACTACAGCTCCAGATGTTGCCCTGTGTCCTTTGGGCCCAAGGGGACCAGGATCTCCACGGGTTCCATTACATCCGTCCAGGCCAGGTGGGCCAGGAAGACCCCCAGCACCAACATGTCCCTAAAATGCACACACTCCCATACATTTAGCTACAACTTAGCACAGTATTTTAGCTACTGATTGTTTCAAGAACAAAAAAGCCCACAGTTTGGAGTTGGAGTTCATACACTTTGCCCCATTACAGCATGAACATTCATTCATTCATTCATTCATTCATTCATTCATTATCTGTAACCTCTTATCCAGTTGAGGGGTGCGGTGTGTCCGGAGCCTACCTGGAATCATTGAGTGCAAGGCAGGAATACACCCTGGAGGGGGCGCCAGTCCTTCAGCATGAACATCTGAAGTGAATTTAATTAGTTACTGTATTAACTATGGTGGCACGGTGGTGCAGCAGGTAGGTGTCGCAGTCACACAGCTCCAGGGACCTGGAGGTTGTGGGTTCGATTCCCGCTCCGGGTGATTGTCTGTGAGGAGTTGCTGCGTTCTCCCTGTGTCCGCATGGGTTTCCTCCGGGTGCTCCGGTTTCCTCCCACAGTCCAAAAACACATTGTAGGTGGATTGGTGACTTAAAAGTGTGTGTGTGTGTGTGTGTGTGTGTGTGTGTGTGTGTGTGTGTTTGTGTTGCCCTGTGAAGGACTGGCGCCCCCTCCCTGGTGTGTTCCCACCTTGCGCCCAATGATTCCAGGTAGGTTCTGGACCCACCGCGACCCTGAACTGGATAAGCGGTTACAGATAATGAATGAATGAATGTATTAAACTGTATTAAACTGTTGCAGTGATGGTTTATAGATACAGTCAAATATAGAGCCATCTGTACTCACATCAATTCCATCTGTTCCCGAAAAACCTGGCACACCAGTCATACCCTTAAAGAAACACATTAGTAGGAGTTATTAATTACTGTTTAACAACCAAGAGGCAGAAATCCTGATAAAGGCCTTCACTTCATCTCAGCTTGATTACTGTAACTCCCTCCTTATAGGTATTCCCAATAAAACGATTTGTCAGCTTCAGTATGTTCAAAATTCTGCAGCCAGAATTCTGCCCTATGTTAAGAAATCTGCCCACATTACTCCTATAGTACACCACATGCAGTGGCTGCCTGTCTCACTGCGTAGAAACTTCTATTACTCACCTACAAATCTCTGCATGGTTTTACAACCACATATTTAACTGAACTCCTTCATCTGTATTCTGCTACCCACTCACTTAGGTCTCCCTACATTTAAATTGGGTTCAGTAGGTGATAGATCCTTTAGTGTTTTGGCCCCAAAATTGTGGAATAACTTGCCGCAGTCACTCTGTCTTTGTGCCTCACTTTCCTCTTTCAAATTCGAACTTTAAATCTTTTCTGTCAACATTTTAACTTTTCTTTCTTTCTTTGTCTTCATTGATATTATGTTTTTTTGTTTCCTAACTGTCCTTGACTTGAGAAAGCGCTATATTAATTAAAAATATTATTATAATAAAAATAATAATTATTATTAATGGTATAAAAATCCATTAAAACATTGATTAAAAACAGAAATAAATATCGATTTTCCAATTAACTCCCCAATCGAGATGAAAAAAATCACCATAGATTTGTATCTCAATACAGCAAGCATAAGGGGTTATATGTATAATACGCGTCACTAAAAAACTAATTTTAACATTGAAAAAGATCCACACGGGTTTACTGGTCAGGGACAATGTTTTGAAATGTTTGTCTGAGGTAAATGTTCCAATGCTACAGATGCAGTAGATTACATTTGCCTTTAAGGGTTAATGTTTGCAATTGAGTCTTACTCTGTCTCCTGGAAGCCCCTCTGGCCCATGCTCTCCTAAGACCCCTTGTACACCCTTCTCTCCGGGCGGTCCAGGGGGTCCGCGAGGTCCTGACACACCCTGAAAGCCCAGTTTACCTAAAGCTCCTGGAGCACCCTAAGGAAATCAGCAGAAATCAGGTTAAACGTAGTATTAATAGAATCAGAACAGGAAGAAATTATGCATTCAAATAATGTATGTAATTTAAAGAATTAAAATTGATTCATCTTCTGTAACAGTTTATCCAGTTCAGGGTTGCGATGGGTCCGGAGCCTGCCCGGAATCATTGGGTGCAAGGCAGGAATACACCCCAGAAGGGGCACCAGTCTTTCACAGAGCAACACACACACACATTCACTCACACCTACGGACACTTTTGAGTCGCCAATCCACCTACCAACATGTGTTTTTGGACTGTGGCAGGAGGAAACCCACACGGAGACAGGGAGAACACACTAAACTCCTCACAGACAGTCACCCGGAGTGGAATTGAACCCACAACCTCCAGGTCCCTGGAGCTGTGTGCCTGCGACACTACCTCCCTAAGAATTAATGTTTCAACATATTAATAAAATATAACAATAATAATAATAATATAGCTGCCTTATTGGTTAGGACTTCAGGAGCTGAACTGTAGGCCTTATACATTAAACAACAACAACAACAAAGAAATTACATTTTGAGAGGTAAAAGAGCACAAGTCCATTTAAAACTTCTAGATAACTCTCTAACTGTGGAAATGATCAGTTGTTAAAAATGGAAAGAGTGAAATTAACTGGGACTTTCCTGATAGAGTCACTGTAAAACAGGTATTGTCAAAATAACCTAATGTTCACCAGTGTTAGCTTGGCACTAATGAATGTAAGCAATCCCAAAGGGGTGCTAGCAGAAATATATTTGTCATAGAGGTGTTTTTTTCCCCTTTGCTTTGAAAGTCTATCTTCGATATTCTGTGTTTGTTAATGGATTTACCTAGAAAACACAGTATAAAAATGGGAAGAATAACATAAAGCAGGTGTAAATGATAAATTATTGTGTAAAATTAGTCTCTTTGTATCATGTTGCCTGTGTTTATACCCGCGCCCCTTTGGCAGGGTGGCACCTGCACACAGAACAGTCTCGGCCATTACACGGCTCCAGAGTTTCACCCTGAAATACAAAAAGCAGATTAAAAAACACAACAGAAATCCCCAGAATTACAACATTTACCTGTAACTATTACAAAATAAGATTATAAAAAATATATTACAATACAATATTTGATATTTTTTAAATAATGAAAATAAATCTCAATGCCTCATTCATACAAGGTAAGATTTTTATTTCTTCATTTCTGAAATGCAAGGTTCTGAACAGAGGCGATTGCTCTAAGACTGCAAGAGAAGTTCAGCTTTCCCTAAAATGTAAAAAATAAGTGATCAAATATATATGGTTGTGTGTACGTCATTGAATAAATATGGACTACAACACGCTCAACTTTTGTTCAGAATCAGCTTCTTATCACTGGTAAAGACACGGCTTTCCTCTCAATCAGTCCCACAACTTCACAGTGCTTTAAACTGTGATGACGCTGAGCGTCCACAGAGTTAATTAGCGAAGCAGCGAAGTGCAGTGGAACGAGACGAGTGATTGGATAAATGCTGGGCTTTGTCCCGCCCATCGGACGCTCAGCGTCTCTGGGGGTCTATGGGGCAGTGGGCTGGCCTCGGCTGGCCCGGACGCTCAGCTTCTGCATGATGATTGGATGATCTGTCTGAGGCTGAATCCCTTTTTGATTGACAGCGAAATGAGCGAATCAGCGACCCTTTGGTGTAAAGATCCGTGGGAGCACAGGCGGACACACTTCACATGGGCCAAGGCCGTTTAAGCAGCCTAGCTCTGCTGGCCTTTGAGAGGACACTAGTCAAGTCCCTGGAAAAGACGCCTTGTTGGTACGACAGGGTCACAGATCATTTTCTTGAAAAGGAACGGAGGGTAGAATTTACGTATAAATAAACCGACACATTTTATGATGTAGGCCGAAATTGAGCTTCCCCTCCTTGAAAGACCAGCATCCGCCACTGGTTCTGAAAATACATCAGGGTCAACATGAAACCATGTGTCTCCAAAATGGTACATTTACTTTAAAGTTAAAAATAACTCTAAACTTTGGGGCCTTTTGGAGCATTTCTATTGATCCATCTCTCATGAAAAGAAACGGTATGCATATTTAAATCTCGTAAATGAACGGGAATATTATTTATTTCAGTATAATGCCCTAGACATAACAGTCAGGGTTTGTTTAAGCTGATGTTTCTGTGGGAAAATGTGAGTGACCTCACACCTGCAGTGTGAAAACATTTGAGTGAGAACATGAAGCACCTGTGTATCACTGATCCCTCTCCCACATTCCTCCCTCAGAGCACTCTCGTAAACTCTCAAGACACTTAGCACAATGTTTAGCAAATATTTGGAGGCTCTGGATTCATTTCAGAGACAAAGAAACTCCCCAGTGCAGCTGTTTATAGGCCAAAAAAAACCTTTAAGAATGGGTTACTGCTGGGATTTTGTATATTCTGCAAAATTTGGACTGATTACTTGTGGTGCAGATTTTTACATCTTCTACAGGGAACACAATTAAATATGGACAATTTTCCAGCTCCTATATATTTGGTGACTTTAACATTCCCTTTTTTCTGAAGGGAAACTCAATGCAGCTTTAACTCATTGAAATCAAAGGCTTATTATATCCTAAAGTTTATTATACAGTGTTGTATGGACTACAGCACAACTAGCTGAGTGAGAGAAATTAGGAATGGAAGCCTGGACCTGTGGCTAATTGATTTTGAAGGTGGTTTACA
Organism: Hoplias malabaricus; assembly: GCF_029633855.1. Lineage (NCBI taxonomy): Eukaryota > Metazoa > Chordata > Actinopteri > Characiformes > Erythrinidae > Hoplias > Hoplias malabaricus. The sequence goes on from NC_089818.1 coordinate 14,751,445, forward strand.
AGGCACATCTGAGCTCTCCATAATGCTCTACTGAAAATCAAAAGATAAAAGAAACAATTATATTAATACTTTACTGAATAAAACTGAGACCACTTTTCCACTTGTCTAACACTGCCGCACATTGTGTATCGTGTCATGAAAATTTCCCCAACTCTGATGTACAGAAGGAAAGAGAACTTACCGCACTGACCCCTCTTATTGAAAGGTAAACCAGGGTCATCCACCTGCATCAGCAAATCAAAACATTCACTCACTCCATCTGCTCTGTTTGACACAAGCAAATTACACTTGAGTCTTCAGGAATGCAGCACATATTCAGCTGTTTACTGATTTTAAATGTCATTAAACAACTGTAAATAACAATAAAACTTTAATAAGGCATGTGATCCAGCTCTGCTCCAGTGAAGATAGTATCTAATGCAGTAAAGTGCATGTTTCACTTATTTTTCAAAATGCTTCTACCAATAGATGAGATGTAAACAAAGTCACACAGGACTCACCACACAGTAAGGATTAATCTTCTGACCCCACAGGTGAACGACCTCATTTTTTAAACTGGACGAGCACAGCTCTCTCACGTTTAATGCATCTTCCTCTTCTAGCAGAATGTCTCCTTCAGTGTGTCCTCAACAGCCACTAGTGTCAAAAAAGATATGATTTTTAGCCATATCTGTTATTTTTACTACCAAAACATACAATAATTTTCTATAAAATATAACTCACATTAGAATCAGCCTGCTTCAAACACGGATACACCCACTTGTTTATAAACATTACAGAACCCCTAGCTGTGTCCTAAACTCTACCATATTCACTGTTCCCTACATTAGAAAATATGTTAAGGTCTGGAATCAATTTGGACAGTATACAGGTTTGCAGCTTAAAATGTCACAATATATTGCATTGCATAAACAATGTTATTGGCCTCACTTGTGTGCAGTGGCAGCCCATGTACTTAGTCTTTTGGTCTCAGTCTTTTGGGTTTGGCACATCTTTTTTAACATTGCACCAAACCAAACAAAGCAATGCATTGTGGGTATTCTGTGATCACCAGAGTACTGTTATATAGATTCACACATTGCTTATTGTGCTTTGAGGGGGTGGTTTAGTGTACTAAACACTTCTCACTACAAATACAATGCATTCACTATAGTGAATGGGGTATGGTTTTCAACACAAACTCTGATACATCTAAAAAAATCTAAAAAAAAAAAATGCACTTATTTTTAACGAAAAGTATATGATTTGGAAAATGGGGCCACTAAATAATGCATGTAATTCAAAGTAGAAAGATTTGTAATTTGTAAAAACTGACAAAAAGCATTTTTATTGTTTATAATATCCTTGTTTTCAATTTTCAATTTTCGAAATTTATCTGAGCCAAAACTGTGTCATATGTATAATTCTGAGGAAAATGATACCGATTTAGCATGTAGTGTAATATCCTTAAACCGACTTATAAAACCTAAAAAATTTGCAAAAATATTACATATAGATGCGTATTTATTATCAGAGATACATTTATTGCCATGGCATTTGCTTTAAGTCTGCAGTAGATAAATGGCTTAGTTTCACTAGCTTCTCAGCACCTTCTGAAGAGAACTGCTCCATTTAAGGTGGAACGTAACTGTTGCACTCGGTGAGAGCTGTAAAAGTTAGCTTTAGCTTGACGTCATTTCCTCATGAAAAACACTGTACTCGTACTAATATTAATAATAAAAGAATGCACATTTCTGCTGTGTTACTTTTAATAGTAACTGCAGTTTCTACACTAGAAAATAAAAGAAGACATATAAACCAATACATTTTGTTTATATATATTAGAAAAATAAACCCCTGTTATGAAAGTTGGCACAGTCTGCTTATTTCAAACAGTATTGAGCTAATGAAATACTAAAGAAAGACGAGATGATTCACTAGATCATAAAAACTCACATTTTTATCACAATTTATCACATCTTTTACCTTATACCGTGTTTTTAAATGGCATGTTCTATCTGAACAAGATCAAACTAGGTACTTTAAGTGCACATTTGCCCTCAATATCATATTCTTGTGGAATTATTATTATTATTATTATTGTGGAATTAAGATACAGATCAATCAAGTCAACTGAATGCCTCACTGTTTTCAAAGCGAAAGCAAACCAGTGCAGTTCATCAGAGGTGGAATAACTCCTTTTTCTCTAGGCCTAGTAAAACCAAATATGTGAGCTTTGCATCATCAGAAACACCAAAGATAAACAACAGAAAATCCAGAACACAAAGAAGAGCTCTTACCTGCTTTTCACTCTCACTAGGCTTTCCCCCAAGCAGCTGAAATCAAATGCCCATGCTCTCTGAGGCTGAAAAACTCAGAGAGGATGCACACTAGTTTGCAGTGGTTCTGAGGGGGCATCACAGTGGGCTGTACTACTGTAAGTTTCCTCAACATCTCCAGTCTGAGAAACTCTCCTCTCTTTGTATTTCCACCAAATCCGAGATCATCTTCACACTGAAGTCAGAGAGTAGAACAGAATGAGACACTTATTTTCAAAAAAGTAGGAAATATCCTATGCATTTCAGGAGTTTCAACCAAGGAGGAGGAGGAGGATGATAATGATGAAGATGGGGTCATACTGGATGCTGATAATCCTCCTCAGCTCTTCTGTGCTGTGGAATACTGATGCAAAGAAGGTAGGTTTTTTTTTAAGTTTCTGTTCTTTTGGGACCCCTGTTCTGAGTGCTAATATGAACACTTAATCTACATGGAACAACTGTATTTATGGTATGTTATTGGTACCTGGTAGTAATTCCGTTAAGTGCAGAGTTTAATTTGAATAAGAACAAAGAAATAAAAATCATAAAAACATGCTGTATTTTTTTCCCAGGTTATTTAATTATATATCGTTACAGGAACATTTTCCTCAAAACACAATAGACACCAATAGGCCTTTATTTCAGTAGCTGCCCAGTGACACACTGAGTGTAAACCTTAGATTGTAAATGGTGTGAACTGGTGGGAGGAAGCTTCAGAATCCCCCCACAGGGGGCAGACAGAAGTGAGAGTGTGTAGGTAGCAAATATTATTACTAGGATTAGGAAATATGAAAAATGTTGCCATAATATAGGGTTAAATTGTTTATGGGAGGTATCTGATTTAATTTCATATTGTTATTGCAGCTGTCATTAAAACTGCAGTTGTCTATAATGCCACAGCACATGCAACTTACATAAAAGCAGATTTATATTGAAAAATCAAGGCAGTCCAAACATTTTCACTACTAATTTATACAGTTTTGAATTCGGTTTATATACTTAATAAAGTTTAAAAACATCATCTGCTCTTACTGTTTGTCAAATGGATTTTTTTGGAAATGCTCCAGAATACCCAGTTATACATTTTACACTGAAAATGAAGAGAAAACCTGGTAGCGGTACGGGTAGTGTCACTGCCACACAGCTCCTGATGTCCTAGGCCCTATGTCTGTGAATACAGTGGTGTGTTCTCCTCTTATCTGTATGGGTTTCCTCCAGGTGCTCTTACTTCTTCTTACAATATAAAAACACAAGTTGGTAGGTCACCTGACTCTGTGAAATTATGTGAGTGCATGGGTGAGTGTGTTATGCCCTGTGATAGACAGGTGCCATGTCCAGAATTAGGATCTTTGGCAGTATATTAAATGAGTGAGGGATGTACACACGTGAATGGAGTGTATTTCATGTTATATGAGTGTGTTTGTGGTAAGAGCAGGAAAAAAGCAGGCTGTATTTCTGCTTTATTTCTGAAGTGGATAAGAGATAGTAAGTGGAGTATGCTCCATGGTGAACAAAGCAGGAGTGAACCTCCAGCATAGATTTGTATGTAATTAATGCATGTAGCTGTCCTGATGTTTTTCAAACGTTTCGCTGGTTGAGAGAGTGTCTGCTTCTGTCCTGGTGGTCGTCTGTGTGTTTATACACATGAGTAAACAGCAGGAGAGTTCAGTAAAGCGGATGTTCAGTGGTGTGTCTACGTGTGTGTGTGTGTGTGTGCATGTTGCTGTATGATACTTGTGGCAGTAGGGTGACTAGAGTTTAGTCATTCCACTATATGAACCTAAACCTAAGAAAGCAGCTATAATCATACTCTGTAGTTTTCCTTGTGCTATTGTCATGTGTAAAAGTTTGGGAACCCTGAAAACATGCAGTGTTGGTTACACAATCAAACAAAACAAAACAAAAAATACAGTATTCAAACATGTTTTTATACTGCATTTATTTTCATGTTTTAAAAACAAACTGGGCTTTGCACAGTTTATATTTTATTCTTTACTTTTTCCCTATATCTTAATCTCAGCAATAAGAAATAGACCACTAATATCTACACTTACAGAGTGCTTGTCTAGACAATGCCCTTTACATTCTTTGGGACATGAGGGAGTCACATCACCCACCACATCATCTGATCCCACCACACATTTGATCTCACCACACATCAGCTATTAGGTAGAAAAGAGTCAGCTCAAAGCAGGAAAACCATCCAGGACAGGACATCTGTCAATCGCTGGGCATCACAAACACACATACACACACACACACACACACACACACACACACAGTCACTCAAACACTCACACCTGTGGACATTGTTTTACACACTCACCCAGTCACTCACACTGTGAAAATTTAAAACATTTAAAACATTGTTTTTATTTCATTGCTTGCACTGGGAAATTAACAGAATGGTTAAATAGCACAGTGGATTAGACACTTAAATACTTTTACTGTGATAATATTTCATATTGTTTAAGTTATAACTCTTCATGGTTGTGTGTGTCATTTCAGGGTTGTGTGTGTACTGGGAAGTCCAGATGTCACTGTGAAGGAGTGAAAGGTCAAAAGGTGGGTAGAAGGGCTCATTTATTTAATGCTAATATCAGAAGACTTTGAAAACAATGATAAGTTGATATCATTTTACATCTAAAAAAAGTGGCGTTGGTTATAGAGGCAGGGTCAATATTGGCAAGAGCCAGGATTAAAAATGTATGATAATGAAATTTTTTTTTTTATTATTGAAATTAACACTTGAATTAGTCTGACTTAAAACAGCTATTTTGACCACATTATACCAAATGCAATTGAAAAACAGCATGCCAAAGTTCTAAGAAAACTCATGAATTAATTGTGACATTGGAAATTTGTAACACTAAAGTTGTAAACAAAGTTTTTTGGTGTTCAGTCAGTTTAGAGTTTCATGTTTAAAACTGCTACTAATCCTATAACTAAAAGTAAAACGTCTTCTTACGTCAGTAACTCGATTTTAGCATGTCGTTTACAATATTTCATAGAAGTACATTAGAGAACAGGAGAACAACGATGAGTTGACTGAGTAGGTGAAATATCTGTTGTGTTTATGCTGGTGTAAGAACAGCAAGTTCAAAAAGGGCCTTGAAACACATCCTGTTGTGGCTTTGCTGTCAAGGGTAAAACTCTCAGATTACTACCTTGTCTCATATTTTATAAACATTCTTTATTTATTTGAATTTAACTGCGGTTGTTTCCCACCAGAGAACGTCGCACATCCTTGTACACTGCAGTGACTTTTGTGGGAAGCTAAAGGGACAAAATCTGACTCCATGAAGCATTTTGAAAATGCATGATATATGATAAATGTGCCTATGATGTTCTACATTAATAAAATATTACACATATTATAGCATGTAACTACATTTAACTGTTATTATCTGTATATTTATAAGTGTATATTTTTTGGGCAATACATGCATGAAAATATACCTATTAACCAAAAAAATGTATTGTGTGTTGAGCTGGTACGAGTGGATCAGACAAAGCAGTGCTGCTGGACTGATTTCTTTGCAGCATCTAGTGATAGGAACCAGTAGTCTCTCAAAACTACCATAAATTAGGCAGGTTATATGTATATGTATTATATATTATGTATTATATGTATGAAGCTCTGGGCGTCTGGTTCCATTCACCACCACTGTGGAAAAATTAAGTTTCTAGAACTTTCTCTGGAATGCAACATTTTACATTAAATCACTCTCAGTCACTTCATTGGTGTCTAAACCATGAAATGATGGAGAGAGGGGTGCATCCCATTTTCTGCTGGAGGATGTGATACGTTTTATTAAGCAGAGATTGTTGAGGGCTGTTACTGACATCTAGTGGTTGTTAAACGTATAAACACTAAGTAAAAGTTACATTAAAAAAAAGCAATTAAAAAATGGACAGAGGTTGATACATATTATATACAGAGGAAAAATTAAAACAAATATATATTTTACCATCATCAACATTGCATTAAAAAATCAGATATCAGAATATCACTGGAGGTTTTGAAGAGTAATGCTATATTTCAGTCATTCTCCATTTGGAGTGGGGATAGAGGGGGATACATAGAAAAAAAAACTAATTCATATGTCCAAGAACACAACAACCTTAACATGTTTATTAACAACTCCAGTTATAAAACATGCAAAATGGAGAGCTTAATTTCAAACTGATTTTAATATATTTTTCAATATATTCATATATTTTTTAATATATTAATCAATTTTTCACCGGAGTTACCCTCTTAAAAAGCATTTATTTTGTTAATAATGTATATATATTAAGAGATAATATTGCTATACCCAATGTAATGCAAAACAATAATTTAAATAAACATGTTACTAATGTACTTTTATAGACATATGTTAAAAAGAACAAGAAACAATTGTATTTTTTACACTTAAAGGCAGGCGGCACGGTGGCGCAGCAGTTAGTGTCGCAGTCACACAGCTCCAGGGGCCTGGAGGTTGTGGGTTCGATTCCCGCTCCGGGTGACTGTCTGTGAGGAGTTGGTGTGTTCTCCCCGTGTCCGCGTGGGTTTCCTCCGGGTGCTCCGGTTTCCTCCCACAGTCCAAAAACACACGTTGCAGGTGGATTGGTGACTTGAAAATGTCCGTAGGTGTGAGTGTGTGAGTGAATGTGTGTGTGTCTGTGTTGCCCTGTGAAGGACTGGCGTCCCCTCCAGGGTGTTTTCCCGCCTTGCGCCCAATGATTCCAGGTAGGCTCTGGACCCCCCGTGACCCTAAATTGGATAAGCGGTTACAGATAATGGATGGATGGATGGACACTTAAAGGCAAACATCTTTTAATATACTGTAATAAAATAATAAATTGTTGTACAATAAACATAAAAAATAAATTACTGAGATAAACAGTCCAAAACTTATTGCTCCATCTTTTAATGCAATATATTCTTCATGAAGACAATATTTCATTAAAAATATCAAACACTCATCTGTAACACCAGTGACTGAACAAGTAATTTTACTGGATAAAAGGCATTAAAAATGAGCAACATGAGAAAACATGAGAAAATTAATAATGTTAATTGTATAATTTCTGTAAAGATCATATGTTATATACTGTGCATTTTATATTTTATGATTTATATGTGCATTTTATATTTTATGTGCATTAGAAACATTTACACAGCATGTCAGATTGTAATAAAAATTGCCCTACATTTTGCATGAATTAAGAATGAAAAAATATATTGACTTAATTTTAAATATAAAAATTTAGACAAAGTTTAAGCCCTCCAACCTTTGTGACATGGTTTCCCACTCCAAATGGAGAATGACCCATTTATAGTTGAGGTTAATATACAGCTAAACTATGCGGCAGAGGTGGTGTGAGGATTATAAACACAAGAGGACATTTGATAAACAGAACGAAGCTACAAACTCAAAAATGACCACCGCTCCTCAGTGACCGCATCTCGCTTCACAAAACTGGAATTTATGGCAGGACTGACATTCAGAAGCTTTTTGTAGCTAAAAGCAGTGTGTATAAACATGATCTGATGAGCAGTGGAAAAAGTAATATGGTCTGACAAATGACCTACAATGTCTAACCACCTCTACCATTACATCTGAAAGTTTTTAATGGTAGATATTTATAACAGAAGCAGTTTTATAGGCTATGAGTGGTTATATTTTCATGGGGTATTTAATATTAACTGTGTACTCTGACTAAACGGTTTTGGCTGGTTGCCTTAAATCTGAGCAATGTATCCTTCAATTAATTCTTGATCTTTGCTGATTTCACATAGCACAAAACAGATCAGGAATCAGATTTTAAACATGGCTAGCCAAACTGCTAAGCTTCAACCAAGCTAAGAACAATTCACTCTAAACAATATCACCCTTACTCAGAACAAAATAGATCCCAATAGGTCTTTATTTACCCTCACAGCCAAAGAAAATGAACCAAACTAAGGTAAAAAAAATAATAAATCAGTAGAAATATGTAGCTAGTTGCTAACTTTAGCATTTAGCTTATTGTGAGTGCAGTAAGATTCAGCTTCTAATTTAGCAATGTAAGCTATCTGCATCACATTTGTGTTTACAGCTAAGCATACATCATCAGAAGAGCATTTCATAATCTTAAAGACTAGAGGCACCATTTTAGGAGTCATACAGGCATCTAGTCGTTTAGGCCTATAGACTTAGCAAATGTTCTGACTTTTTGGTGAGTCCCTTTTAAATCTATAATGAAGTGTTTCTTTTGACACCTGAATATTTTATACAGGATTATTCACATCTCATACTTACAACTCCCGCCATTACATATTCTGTTTTAATTTCTGATTTCCCACAGGGTGAAAAAGGATATCTTGGTGAGACTGGTCGTCCTGGAATACAGGGCTTTGCTGGAGTTGAGGGTCATCGAGGTCATCAAGGTGAAAAGGTAAGATGTCATCAGGTGTAGAAAGAGGTAGAAGTGGTGTAACAGAGCTTTAAAATCTGATTTTCTGATTTGACTCATTTTCTTTTAAAGGGAAATCCTGGTCCTGTTGGTGACATTGGGTTGAAAGGGGAAAGGGTACTGTATCTTCATGTTTTATAATATTTTTTGTTAGATTTGATTCCCGCTCCGGTTTCCACCGGGTGCTCCAGTTTCCTCCCACAGTCCAAAAACACACGTTTGTAGGTGGATTGGCGACTCAAAAGTGTCCGTAGGTGTGAGTGAATGTGTGTGTGTGTGTGTGTTGCCCTGTGAAGGACTGGTGCCCCCTCCAGGGTGTATTCCCACCTTGCGCCCAATAATTCCAGGTAGGCTCTGGACCCACCGCGACCCTGAACTGGATAAGCGGTTACAGATAATGAATGAACTATTAGACTTATGAGAAAGAATGAGTGTGTGAGTACTGTTTTATTTACTTTTTGATGTCTATGAATACTTTAATATATTTAATAATTATGATGAAATAAAATGTTTATTTAAATATTTTATGAGATGAACGTTGACATTGTTTTCTTTTCAATAAAATACAATAACAACAACAACAACAACAATAATAATAATAATAATAATAATAATAATAATAATAATAATAATAATAATAATAATAATATTTCCATCAAAATATTTTCCACCAATGTTATTGGAGTAAAAATGCAAGTTGAAGGACCCCCAAATCATGTTCAAATCATTGTTATGGCTTTTATGGAAAAGGATAAACTTTAACTAAATTTATTGGAGTGATTCCTTTTATGAATCTTAATTATTATTCGTCCATGTGTCTTGTGAAATTTAGGGACCTTTGGGAAATCCAGGCTTTCTTGGAGCTCCAGGATTGCCGGTAAATCTGTGTTTTGTTACTTGTACAGAAGAGAGTATTTTTGTGTTGTGCTATGTTTGTGAGTTTTTATTACATTTTAGGGCACTCCAGGAATTCAAGGTCCTGTTGGTCCACCTGGTAGTCCTGGATGCAATGGTACAAAGGTATTAAATCAGCATTAGTAATATTATCCTTGACATATAATGTATTGAATGCAAATGGATATAGTGAGTGTCATCTGTTTCTGGCCACAGGGAGATAGAGGTGAACCTGGATTGCCTGGTCTCCCTGGATTTGGATCAAGAGTAAGAAATTACATATATATACATATATCCTATTGGGACATTTATCATGGAATATTCACACAAATATAGGCTTATTTATTATTATTTATCATTTAGGGACATCCTGGTGAGCCTGGGCAAAAGGTGAGCACTTTCTCAAATGATCATCCTCTCATCTCTTTCATTTTCAGCAATTTTCCTTCTATTTAGTTTTCTGTACTATGACAGGGGGAACCTGGACCATCAATTCTAAGTCCTATCGGACCCCCTGGACCTCCAGGACAGGATGGGGCTCCAGTATGTATTTGTCTTCACATTTCTTCCATGACTTGCTCCTTATATAAATATTCTGTAAATAGAAGTAGGTCTCCAGAGATTAAGTGCATAACAAGAGGGCAAGCACGGTACTAAAATGTATCCTTTCTATTCTTACAGGGACAAGAAGGCTCACCAGGAAGAGATGGACATGCTGGAATTCCAGGTTTCCCAGGACCCACTGTGAGTTTCTTGGCAACTAATGTTTTAATGTCAGTTTTAACAAAGAGTTCCCAGAAGGCACAATTATTCTCTCTCTATCTCTGAGTGTCAAAGATGGCTGTCCATCTTCCCCTTGCCTCAGCATAATTCAACTTTTTGCTAACAATTGGGCCGTTAGTGTTCTCCTCCAAGCGTGACAAGCTGCAATGTGTTTGTGTTGGTGGCAGTACAAAAATAAGTGCTGTAACTTGTCTTAGAGCAAGCTAATGTTAGTCTGTAGATGTCCCGGGTTGGGACCTCAAACAAATGAGTATATCTAAATTTTGCATATTACCATAGAAAATGTTTACTGCATGGCTTTTCAGATTTTAAATCGGACCATTTCCATGCAGATATATAGATCAGTTGTGCACAGTATTTATAAAAATTAATTTTATAATAACCATGAGTAATATTCTCCGTTTCTGTAGGGACCACCTGGGCATCCTGGATCTCCAGGTTTAAAGGTATTATATAAAAATTTATATATTTATAAATTGAAACCTATTTACAATTATACATGAATATGTGTATGTGTGTGTGTGTGTGTGTGTGTGTGTGTGTGTGTGTGTGTGTGTGTGTTTGTTTGTTTGTGTTTAGGGTACAGAGGGACAGCGTTCTGGTGTTCCAGGGCCTCCTGGTCCCAAGGTCATGACTGATCTAAAATTAAATACTTCCAGTTCTCAATACAATGGCTTACAGTTGCTCCTTAAGGCAGTGTTAATCTCTCATAGAACAGCTTACATTACCCTTTCAGGACTGTTTACAGTCACCTATAAGAGAGTTTTACATTCCTCTGTATTTAACATCTGCTCATCTTTCTACTCTGTTTACTCTGCTGTTTACTACAGCATTGCGCAGCACACATTCTTAGTTACTGTATTTTGTCTTTATTTTAGGGGAACCGTGGAGCACCAGGGAGACCTGGCCCTAAAGGAACCAAACTATATGCAACTGCCACTAAGGACATAAAGGTAATGAATAATGTATTCATTATACATTATTCATATTCAAAGTTTTTATCAACAGGCTTCGGTTTGGACACTTTGCGCTGCTTTATACTTTGTCAAACATGGCTTCAAATGACATGTTTATTAAACTTAATGGTGCATTTTGTGGGTATATCTCAATTTAAGTTTAGAAATACTTGTTCATGTGCCTCTGCAGGGTGATATTGGAGATGAAGGTGATAGGGGATGTCCTGGTAAACCTGTGAGTATTTCCATCATCATGTATTTTTATTTCTTAAAGTGTCTCTAATTTGGGTTTTTTGCTGTAGTTTAATTACAGTTTTTTTTCTTTTTTGTTTTTCAGGGACGTCCTGGCTTTTCCGATCAGAAAGGTGAAAAGGGGAGAAAAGGTGAAGAAGGCCCTGAGGTAAGTATAGGTTTTTTAAATTAGCGTTTTGTCTTATGCTGAAGTGTAATCACAATATTTTCTGAAGCTTCCCTATGGTATATTAGCACTAATGTAGCACTAGGGCATATTGGATAAATATAGATATTTAATGGTTATTAAAGTTATTGGGGCGGCACGGTGGCGCAGCAGGTAGTGTTGCAGTCACACGGCTCCAGGGACCTGGAGGTTGTGGGTTCAAGTCCCGCTCTGTGAGGAGTTTGGTGTGTTCTCTCCTTGAGGGTTTCCTCCCACAGTCAAAAAAACACACGTTCGTCAGTGGATTGGCTACTTAAAAGTGTCCATAGGTCTGAGTGAGTGTGAAAGTGTGTGTCACCCTGGTGCCCAGTGACTCCGGGTAGGCTCCGGACCCACCACGACCCTGAACTGGAGAAGTGGTTTCAGACAATGAATGAATGAATGAATAAAGACATTTGATATTTAGACTTTTATTTAAACACATTTTAATCTGCCAAAATGTGTGTTACACAGTTAAAGTTTTTTTTGTGTTTTTACTTTAGGGGAAACTAGGGAAGGAAGGAATCCCTGGAGGTCCAGGATTAACGGTAATATATTTGATTATTTACAGAAAGATTCTTTATAAATCTACACACAGTTACTTTTAAATAAATGTGTAGAAGCAAAGATAATGACATTGTGAGGGACGGAGACAACTGGGTTTCTTTACTCTGCGTGTTGCCACCGTGACCCTGACATGCTCGAAGCGGAAAAGAAGATAAGATGAGAAATAAATGTGTTGTGTTTGCTGTTATTAATCTTAAGGGAGATAAAGGACCTCTTGGTCCCCCAGGATATTTTCCTGGCCCTGAAGGAGTGAAGGTCAGTGTAATATAAACATACATCCATCTGTAAAATAAATTTGTTAAAGAATATTCATGGATGGATTGTAAAATGATATTTAACGTACATTGATCAAACGTAACACACTGTTTTTCATCTTTTCCAGGGAGAGAAAGGTGACCCTGGTCCAACGGGTCCTCCTGGAGAGGTGAGGCATACAATATATATTTTTGATGGTTTATCATCAATAAATTGTTAATGTCAATAATGTTTCTAAAATATAAACTTTTTTTTCTTTAATATTTGCCTCTTCTCATCATATGTAGATCACTAAGCTGAGGTTGGCATCCTATGCAAATGAGACAGTCCACAATTACAGCAATTACACTGTTAATATTATAAAATGCAGTAAAACACAGTAAATTAAAAGAATTCATTTTAGCAACAATGCAATGTATAATATGAGTCCATCATATTGAGAGTTAAACTCCTAAAAGATGTGTTACTGACAAAAAACTGATCCCGCTTATTGATGTTATTGATCATTTCCAGGTTGATGGGTATTATCCACAGAAAGGGTATCCAGGGGCTCCAGGTCCTACAGGTGTGCCTGGATCACCAGGACCACCAGGTGAGTGGCATAATCTGCATACTGCAAGTGCTTTTACTAAAATATTACACTATTATTGTAATACTCCTCAAATCCTGTGGGTTTTCCTTGTAAATATATACTAATAATTTGTGCAATTTATAACTCAAAGACTAGTTCACTTAACATTTTAATTAGTTACTGAATAATAAGCCTTAGGATGTGCCAAGCCTGACAATTCAAGGGGTTATGTCTCAATTTCTTTTGTGAAATATAAATATATAAAGAAACATTTCATAGTTTATAAAGTTATCTCAAATAATTTTGTTTTTGAAGGTGTCCCCGGGTTTCCTGGACGTCCAGGAATACCAGGTAGATTCAACTGTAAATACATATATATTGCTCTACACATCTGCCAGAGTTTATTACAGAACTGGACACATGTCTGTTCATGTGGTGTTATATGTGTGAGTAGGTGATGATGCCATTGGACCTCCGGGGCCAAAAGGACCGCCAGGACAAATGGGGCCCAAAGGAGAGAAGGGCGATCCAGGTGGGGTTCAGTACGGATATCCTGGTAGCGATGGACTTCCAGGACCCCCAGGGCCCCCTGGAGACCCAGGACCTCCAGGCGAAATTTTGCCCCCAGGTTTTTAAACATTCATAAAATATTCAGCACACTTTTAATATTAATGCATTATTTGTTTTTGTTTTTTTAGTTTATTCTTTAGGTTTTTTTTTTTCTCTGATGTTTTCCATTTACAGGTTTTTTTACTGAGGGTCCCCCAGGTCCTAAGGGAGATAAAGGTCATATGGGTCTTCTTGGCGAAGAAGGCAAAGTAGGGACAAAGGGTATGCCAACTTTTACAAGGATATTGTAGTTAAAACAATAAACAAATGTGCACTTCACAGTGATTTGACCCTACCTTATTGGACTGTTTGGGTCAGTGGGCTTACAGTGGGTTTGAATTGGTTCTTACAATAACAATAGGTCTCAGCACACGAGGAATTAGGTTTTTAAATGTTGATGTTTTAGTGCTTTCTTTAACATTGATTTTATTTATTACAGGTGAGAAGGGGGAGCCCTGTTATGATTGTTCTTCTTGCCATGGGACACAAGGCCCTCCTGGACCAGCAGGACCTCAGGGTATTCCGGGTAAAAATATAAACCTTACTTAAGGTTACATTAAGATACATAAATTGAATAAATAGGAAGCAGAATATTGGAATAATATTTTATACTTTTAGGCACAAGTGCACCACCTGGGCCAAAAGGAGACAAGGGATTTAAAGGACCATTGGGTTTCCCAGGTTTTCCAGTTAAGTGATGTGACATGAATGCTTTATCCAAAACAACAGCTTTAGGTGTTTTTTTGCATCCAGGGCACCAGTATTGCATCCAGTTTGCAATCTCATCCAAATCAAGATCAACTATATCCTCCTTTCAGTGAAAAATCACAATTCACAATGCTTTGCAGCCCAGGGCTAGGCTTAATCCATAGTCCTGTCTGGCAAATCAACCCTACAAGTATTAGGCTAGTCTAACATTACACATACAATACAAACATTACATTCTACTAATATTTAGGACAACAGATGATTTATAACTATATTAGAAACTACAATATTAGCATGCTATAAAATATTAGCGTTAAATTCAACTACTCAGCTACTAATTATTCAGATGACTCAGAACTATATTAGTAGTATTATATTAGGCTAGCATTATACTGACATTAAATCATATTAAATGTTACTAGTTTGATATTAGATTTATAATGCATAATGTCTGCTATAGATTTGTATTCACATCAGTGAAAAAAGTTGTGGAAAATATTTAGCTAGCATTAGCAAACACTGTAGCTACATGATTGTGAGCTAGTATACATTTGCCTGTTTATAAGTATTTTACCTTTTCTTTGAAGGGTGTGCCAGGTCTTCCTGGACCTCAGGGTCCTCCTGGAAGTAAAGGCAGCGGAGGACGTTTCTATGATCAAGGTGAGAAGGGTGATAAAGGCTCTCCAGGGTTGCCTGGTCTTCCTGGACCAAGCGGCCTTTATGGACCACCTGGACTTCCTGGGCTTAAGGGATCACCCGGCCCCAAGGGCGATTCAGTAAGTGTTCTTCAAGTTCAATTTATTGTAACACTATGTAGCACTATGTAAATAGATGCTACACATCT
The DNA here is from genome assembly GCF_029633855.1 of Hoplias malabaricus. Lineage (NCBI taxonomy): Eukaryota > Metazoa > Chordata > Actinopteri > Characiformes > Erythrinidae > Hoplias > Hoplias malabaricus. Next base: position 14,766,809 of record NC_089818.1, read on the forward strand.
GCAGGGCTTTAGGGTTTTGGGTTCAAGCCTCACCTTAGGTCACTATCTGTTAGAAGTGTGATGTGTTCTTCCTGTATCTGTATGGATTTTCTCTGGGTGCTCAGGTTTCCTCCCACTATCCAAACATATAGTGGTAAGTGGATTGACTGTGTGATATTAGGTGAGTGTGTGAAATTATCTAAAGATGCAAGTGATTAGGTGAGATGAACTGGTGTCCTGTAGCAGGGTGTGTTCCTGCCTTGTGCCAGTGATTCTGGGTAGGTTCCTGACCAACTGTGATGCTGAACATCATGAATTGGCTACAGGAGGTGAATGAATGAATGAATGAATGAAGAAATAGATGGGTGGGTGGACAGATAGATAGATGGATAATTGAGCCAAAGACTATAAACTGTGCTTTAATCAGCCAGTGATTTGCAATTGTACTGTGGTTTTAGTGTTGTGTAATGTTTAGTGTAGTGTTATTTATTTATTTATTTTTTATGATAGGATTTTTTCGGTATGAGGGGAGATACAGGACCTCCTGGGTATCCAGGGCCTCCAGGATATCCAGGTCCAAATGGACCACCAGGGTCTCCAGGCTTTGGACTTCCTGGAGAAATTGGACCTAAAGGCAGCCGTGGTGTGCTTGGCCTCAGTGGTCAACCTGGAACTCCTGGCAAGAATTTCAAGCTTGAATCCTACTCCATTATTGTTACCATTCACTATATTTAAACCAGCACTGTAAATAAAATTTGGATTTGCTCCACTAGGTCAGAAAGGGGAGCCTAGTCGTTTGGATAGAAGTCCAGGCCCTAAAGGTCAGAAAGGCCTTCCAGGACCACCAGGACCACCAGGTGAGTCAAAATGGTAATAAATACTAAATGTGCCATAACTATGTCCAGAAAACATATTAGTTCCTCATTCCATCATTTTTGGTGTAGCATGTGGTTATCTATCACGCTCTCAGCTTAAAGGGTAATGTGTGAAAACTGTTCAGTCCATTGCTTTGTCCACAGGGATTTCTGGGCTGCCTGGCATTGCTGGAGGTCCTGGTCTAGGTGGTACAAAAGGAGAGCCTGGCCTTTGTTGTTCTGAAAATGTTGGACCACCTGGAATAAAGGGTGTGCATATAAACAATCTTTACATATACAAAACAAATTATAATATTAAATATTGCTTATAACACATTAATTGCAAGTGTAGTCCACCCTACATATATTTCCCAATCAACTCTATTCTCATGACAGGAAAAAAGGCTAAAAATCATATATGTAACAGGAAGCGACACAGAAGCATTAACACTTAAATGTAATTTTAAGAGTTTCAGTATTTGTGTTTATTGCAGATTTCATTCTATCCAGGAGACCCGCTTCCAAACTAACCCCACAGGGTTGTTGAGGTGCAGACTCTGGAGTGCCTTCTTAGTTCATCTTTTGGGTCTATTTCCTTTTTCAATAAGGTTTTTTTGACCACTCCATATCCTTTCAGACATATACTGTTGCATTCTAACAGTGGAAGGATGCACAAAAACAACTTGGTTGGAGAATGAAGCTTGATCATCATCTCTCTCGCTCTCTCTCTCTCGCAAAGATGAAAGCATTAAGTGCTCTTTGTCTTTGAGCAATCGCTTGCATGTATTGCATTCCACCTATGTAATCTTACATTTTATCACTTCATTTCCACAGACCATCCCTTTCCTTATGTATGTGGAATATCTTATAACTAATGCCCTCAAAAAATGAATAAATTGCATTTAATGACAACTTTTTTAATGACAACTGTGATTGGAAACAAATACACAAAGAACAATCTCTGATATCTGCACAGAATAAAATATGTATAAAACAAATTAACTATAAATATGTGATGTGTATGAATATTTCTGTAGGTGACAAAGGACAGCCTGGGCCTCAGGGTTTTCCTGGAATAGGACTAAATGGAGAACCTGGAACCATTGGACTGCCAGGAATACCAGGGCCAAAGGTCAGACACACACAGACTGACACAGCACAGTACATATTTAACTTGTTTATTGAAGAAAAGTGTCAAAGGTAATTCTTAAATGTTAGTTAATAATGAAGTATTCAAAGGAATTGGCTCTGATGTTAAGGCCTTTTAATGTACAGGACGAAAGAAGTTATTTATTGACGTTAAATTAAAATTGAAATGAGCATGTCCCCCAGCCCAGTGCCAAGCTCGGGCTAGAGCAATGTTTAAGGCTACTCCCCATCCCCAGAACCGAAATTCTGCTGAGTATTTTGACATACTTTTTAATGATTACATATTTTCTGTCCCTAGGGTGATGCTGGATATGGGGCCCCAGGGCCGCCAGGGTCTGCAGGCCCTCCAGGTATTCAAGGTGATCCAGGTGCTCCAGGAGACCAAGGTCGGCCTGGAGAAAAAGGAAGACCTGGTCCACCTGGAGGACCAGGGGGGCTTGGTCCAAAAGGTATACAGGAAACAAGCTGTCTTTTCCAGCTCAAGCTATTTAATTCTCACTGGCTGTGTCTTAAAAACTGTGCCCCAAAAGAAGCTGTCATACTTTCTTGACAGTAATGTACCAAACCATATGTATTGGTTTATGGATAGCTGCTGCATGCATTGTCATGAGGATGTTGCTTTTATTTTGATAAACACTAAATGTGAACAATGAATACATATGAACATACACACATAATTGTTTTAGTTATATTATTTTATATTTTATGTTATTTTTATTTACAACCCATTATATGTCCCCTATGTAATCATTACCAATTCCTCCCATTAGCTCCAACATTCTGTATGGCCACCAACCATGGAGGGTAAAAGCTTGCACATGGCACCTCCAAGACACATGAAGCCAGCCACAGCTTTCTTTTTAAACATCAGTGGATCTCAGCATGCTTGAAGGAGAACACTAAACTTTTGAATACAACTTTAAGTGCCTTTAAGGACTAAGTCAGAAAAGACTGTACTTACCATGTGATTTCTTCAACAGGGAATAAAGGTTCACTGGGTGATCCGGGTTTACCTGGCATACCAGGTGACTGTAGGTCACTAGATGGTCCGACAGGTGCTCCAGGAGTTCCAGGTCCACTTGGACCGCCAGGTGAATGTGTGTTTCTTGCTATTTAAGTATGAGTAACTTCAGTGGGATTACTGACATGGTTTTTAGAAAATTCAGATACATACTGGACTAGCATTTTAAAGTATTAGGCAAACATAATATATCTACACATTGCCTTCACAAACACATTTTCCAGGATCAGATGGACAGAAGGGCCTTAGGGGAAGTCCTGGTGTACCAGGATTTGGCTTGCAGGGTCCTCCTGGATATCCTGGACCCCCTGGAGATTCAATACCAGGATCACCTGGGCTTCCTGGAGAACAAGGTTTCAAAGGGTCAGTTGGGCAGCCTGGAGCATCAGGTAATACAGTAAGAACATTATTGAAATATCAGTAAAGATGGTGCCTTCATCTTGACATTCTAATGTTTCTTATTCTACCAGGACCACCTGGAGACCCAGGATTACCTGGGATATCACCTAGTGGCCCAAGTGGACCTGATGGATCACCCGGACCACCTGGACTGAAAGGTCAGGCCCTGATATAAACAGACATACACAGACTTGCTGTAGTGAAGCCCTTGAAAGTGGCTTCTTAATGATTTAGAAAGTGACATATTTCCCACTTCTCCACATGGGGACACAGTAATAAGGATTTTAAGACAAAATCTGCCTGGATTAGTTTTACAGAAAAAAATATATTTTTAAAATCTAACAGTGGTAACACATACATTAAAATGAATAAATAAAAAATAAAAAGTAAAATGAATGATATTTTAAGACATTTGCTATAACTCATTCATTGTCTGTAACCACTAATCCAGTTCAGGGTCATGGTGGCGCAAGGTGGGAACATACCCTGAAGGGGTGACAATCCTTTGCAGGGCCACACACACTCACACATTCACTCACACCTATGGACACTTTTGAGTCGCCAATCCATCTACCACCCTGTGTTTTTGTTCCGTGGGAGGAAACCCACGCGGACATGGGGAAAACACACCAAACTCACAGATAGTCACCTGGAGCGGGACTAGATCCCCCAACCCCAAATACCTGGAGTTGTGTGACAGGGATATTACTTGTGACAGCCACCACCATGGTGCCCTGCTATAACTCAGTATCACCTAAATATTCGAGTCCAAGTACAATACATACATCATCAAACACCAGTCAGGAATGTCAGTCAGATTTAACATAATTATTTTCCAGGGCTCAACTGAGTTATGCTTCTACTTGTACTGGCAGGCTCTCAGGGTGTGCCTGGAGTGAAAGGTCAGAGAGGTCTTCCTGGTGTTCCTGGAGATGATGGAGAACATGGGCTGCCAGGTCCTGCAAATCTTGATAGCTTAGGGCCACTAGGAGACCCTGGACCACCGGGTTAGTGTGTATGATTTGTGATACATATCAGAAATAATTTTCCTCACAGCAATGTTCCAACAGTTTGAGTAAACCCTTCCTAAAAGATTAGAGGCTGTTAATTCAGAACTACCAATTAATTCAGTTGATTTTAGAAAACAAATGCTGGACGTTACTGGTCATACCGTGTCTTTTATGTTGATTGTTTGAAGGCCCTGATGGTTTCTCCGGTGACAGAGGAGATCCAGGACCCCCAGGAGGAAGAGGAACAGATGGAAGAGATGGGATACCTGGGCAGCCTGGACCACAAGGTGTGTGTGTGTTTAACAGCTTTAATTATAAGGGAACATTATGCTGCTACTGAAAGCTCTTTGTAGTGGTGAGGTCATCACTTTGCTGATGTTTGCTCCCAGGTCCAGCCGGTGATAGAGGACTTGACAGCTACATTCCTGGAGATCCAGGCCCTGTGGGACCCAGAGGAGATCCAGGTCACATCGGCTTCCCAGGTTTACGGTCTTATAGGAACATACATAAGCACAAACATTAATGCTGCCTTTCAATATACATGAATACCTTCATGTCACTGGTGGTGTATCCTGTTTCATAAGGTCTTCGGGGTCCCAAGGGAATGCTAGGTCTTCTGGGAATCCCAGGGTCTCCAGGACCACCAGGGTCACCAGGACTGAAAGGTCCTAAAGGGGAACGAGGCCCTGGTACTCTAGGATTACCTGGAATAAGAGGGCAAAAGGTACAACATGTCATCAATATGTTGTTTTATTGTTCATATTTATTTAAAATATTGATGGGTGGGTGTGTTGATGTTGTCAAAGGGGGAACCTGGACTTCAAGGAGGTCTTGCATATAAAGGCGAGAAGGGAAATGTGGGATCGCCTGGTCGAGCAGGTAACTATGGGCTCTCAGGATCACCAGGAGACATTGGAGACCCTGGTTTACAAGGTAGGCACTGATTTTTGTATAATCTTCAGAATATATTTTTTAAAGTGTGTAGCTTGTTTGGCTCATGTTTTCTCATGTTTTCCACCTTAGGACCCTTAGGCCCTCCTGGTCCACCAGGCTCTTTTGGTCCACCTGGGCTTCCTGGACATGCAGGGCCACAAGGACTGCTAGGTATTTCTTTATAATTAATTAATCCATAAGTTACATTTATGAAGCTTGTCCTCTTTATACTCTTTGGTTTTGATGTCACAACATAAATACATTTCTGTGTGAGTTTCTGTTCAGCCTTCATCAAGTTTACTCCACTGCAGTCTTGTACTCTTACAGGCTGTAAGGAAGTATATGTGTGTGCTGAATGTTTTAGAAACCACACATGCTTTACAATGAATTTAAAGGGAAAAGTATGTATATGGTTGTAAATACATATTATTAGTATTGACAGATATTAAAAACACAGATTAGGTACAGTCTGCTATGTTTATGATAATCATATTTCTTACTGTTTCAGTATCATATATCTATAATATATAATATTATATATCTCACTATATATTATAATCATAGAGCTTACTGCTACTGTTTCAGGACCCCCTGGTCCTCCTGGTGTTCATGGACTTGTTGGTGAGAAGGGTGACCAAGGGTTGGATGGCGTTCCTGGGCCACCAGGGCCAAAGGGAGACACAGGTAGGAGTCTACATATATTGTGGTGTGTTGTACAGTCACCTTCTCAGTGTACAAACACAAAACTAAAAATTATAATTAAACGGATGTCCAGGACATTCATACCTCTGTTATAAGGTTGTGTTGTTTTTATTTCTTAGGGTTTTCATGGGGTATCCCAGGCAGAAAAGGAAACAAGGGACAACCAGGTGAGTTATTAAATTGTTACCATTAATAAATTTGTACAGGTGAACCAACGGACAGAGACCACATGCAATACCAGAGGCCCATGTATTAATATAAAAAATGTCTGTGTATTGCACTTACTGTGTTTTGTTCCTTCTGGGTATCAGCACTTGCCCTTGTTCTGGCAGTGTCTCAGATCAAGGAATATGGACACATACTTAAACATAGCACAAAAAAATTTGTGTTTTCTTTGTTGTAAAAATGCTTCTCAGTAATAAATCTTATACCACTGGAAAGCCTGTTAATTTACCTTTTAAATGTTGCCACATTTGTAACGAACATGTGTTTGTGGGAGGAGAAGTAGAACTTCAATCATCCAGTTCACCAAACACCAAACAAATCAATGGCAGAATAAGCTGTTTGGTATTAGCAGAGAGGATTTGGCTCATTTTTCATGGGTGCAACCCACATACTCAGCTTTATGTCTCCTCCCACAAATACATGTTCCTTACAAATGTGGCACCATTTAAAAGGGAAATTAACAGGCTTTCCAATGGTATAAGATTTATTACCATGAAGCATTGTTACAACAAAGAAATAATCTACCCAAAAAAAAGTCCTTACTTTTTGTGCTATGTTTATTTGTACTAGCTAGGATACACATCCTGACTGTCCCTCTGTATAAGAGCATCTGCTGAATGCTGTAAATGTAAAAGTAACATTTGTTATTTGTTCAATATTTTGTACAGGTACTAAATGCATCTCCATCCATCCATTATCTGTAACCGCTTATCCAATTTAGGGTCGCGGGGGGTCCAGAGCCTACCTGGAATCATCGGGCGCAAGGCGGGAATACACCCTGGAGGGGACGCCAGTCCTTCACAGGGCAACACACACACACACACATTCACTCACACACTCACACCTACACCTAGGCCTACGGACACTTTCGAGTCGCCAATCCACCTGCAACGTGTGTTTTTGGACTGTGGGAGGAAACCGGAGCACCCGGAGGAAACCCACGCGGACACAGGGAGAACACACCAACTCCTCACAGACAGTCACCCGGAGCGGGAATCGAACCCACAACCTCCAGGCCCCTGGAGCTGTGTGACTGCGACACTACCTGCTGCACCACCGTGCCGCCCACTAAATGCATCTGATTTACATTAAAAATAATCAAATTAAAACCTATCACTGATTGTCATGTTGAAATATGTAGCTTTTAGTATCTACACTGGTGTTTTATGAAGTCTTTAACGTGGAAGTAGCTTGTCATAAACATTAAAAGCTATTTTACTGCTAATAGCACCCCCTTGTGGAGAATTTTAAGCTTGCTAAACTTGAGTGTGTGGACGTGTGATTGTCAGTCAGTTAGAAGCCAACTAAAAGATGTAAAAGTGCATCTTACCCTGGTATTTTAGCCTGTGGGATTTTGCTGCTGGATCTGAATAAGAGTTCACATTGTATTTGTATTTCATTGTCAGGTCTTGGGGGAGATCAAGGCCCTCCTGGTGTGCCAGGTTATGGACCCATTGGTCCTCCTGGATGTAAAGGAAGTCCTGGGCCTGCAGGACCTCCTGGTGTTGTTGGTTATCCTGGACCTGTAGGAGATTGTTTTAAAGGGAGGAAAGGAGAACCTGGACTTCCAGGAAGACCAGGAAATCCAGGTAAGTGACCAAGTCCAGAGTTAAGGAGAATCCCATTTGTGATCCCATTTGTATAAAAGTGTACACTGGAACTGAATAATGTGGTGGCTTTGTAATGAACATCTACATAAGGGGCTTAATGGCAATTGACATAGACCTACATTTGTAAAAGTTACATTGATACAAGATTATTATAATGTTTTCACTGTACAAATGACCAAGGACAGTGTTATTAACATTTGGCTTACAGGGCCACAGGGCTTCAGAGGTCCATCAGGGCCCTCTCTACCAGGATATAAAGGAGATAAAGGGGACAGGGGGCCGCCAGGCCCACCAGGCTATGTTGGACTGATGGGAGAGGATGGAGTCTATGGGCATCAGGTAAATGATTCTTATAAACATTAGTTATTTCAAACTGTGGTTTCCTGAACCAGGGTTAAGCTTTGGGGCCTTTAATCTTGCATAACACCATAGACACCCAGCCAAGAGTCGAGTTTAGGCTGGAGATTTTAGGTCAGTCAGAGTGGAGGCGTGGGAGATGTAACCGAGAAGTTTGGGAGGGGAACAGACTAAGATTTTTGGCCTTGAGTCAGATTTCAAGTGTGAAAATGCCACTGTGTTACATTGTAAAAATCATAGAACTTCATTTTCATTGTCACTTTGATTCTGTGTCCAGGGAGCTGTAGGTGGAATGGGCAATCCTGGAGTACCAGGGGACCCTGGACTACCTGGAGCTCCAGGCCCACAAGGTGAGCTGCTGTTTTTCCATAATTTATGTAAAACACAATATGATATTTAAAGCTTCTTCTAAGCTCTAGAACACCGATCAAGAGGGTGTTCTAGATCAGTGCATATGAGGGGAATGAAGGAAACATCCTAGAGCAGTGTGACTAAAAAAGGGCATTGTAGAAGAGTATGAATGTGTTAAATATTCTAGAACAATGTTTATAGAAATCATATCCTAGAATAGCTATGAGTGAAGAAAACATTAGAACAGCCCTGTTTTAAAGAATATTCTAAATCAGCAATAGAAGAGATTATTCTAGAACAACTTGAAAATTAAAGACATTCTTACACACAACGACAGACATTGTAGAGCACTGAAAAGAAGAACATTCTAGAAGAGTTTGAACTTGGAAAATATTCTAGAAGAATGCTGGACATTCAATATTAAAGGACATTCAAGATCACTGAATGCTATGGAACATGAATGGAAGAGAAATTTAGGACAGTTTGAGTTTGGAGAACAATCTAGAACAGTAAAGAATGCCAAATTCATTTTACATTTTTAAGAGACATAGGAAGATATTTTGAATAATGTGGAAGATTGTTTATTTTGTCCCATATTAGGTCCAACTGGAGAACCCAATTATAGTCCTGGCCTTAAAGGTGTATCTGGACCACAGGGACCCCCTGGAGCACCAGGTTAACTCTCACAAACATTTACCATCACATTTTGATTTAATAGAGCTTGCTATCATGGGTAGTTTAGCATTATTCAGTGTCAGGAAAATGCATAAATCATACAGCACCAGTCAAAAACACCCCATTACTCGCTGGTGGAATGAGGCTGTTCACTGTATAGAACTGTGCACCAGCCCTTCCTCTGCCCAACCCAAGTAATGGTCATTAAGAAGGTGAGCAGTTCTACAAATTAATTCTTGATGAGGCAACAGCTGTTCACTGAAAACCATTCCAAAGTAATGATCTCATGAAGCTGATTGAGAGAATGATGAGAGTGTGAAAAGCTGTCATCAAAGCAAAAGGCTACTTTGAACAATCTAAAGCATAAAACATGTTTAACCCTTTTTTGTTTACTACATAATTCCATATGTGTTCCTTCATAGTTTTAATATCTTCCATATTCATTTACAATGTAAAAAAATAATAAAAAACAAAGATAAAACATTGAATGAAAGGATGTCCAAACTTTTGACTGGTACTGCACATTAACAATATGTGGAAAATGGTCCAAAACAAAGGAATCCCTCCCTTAGTGGGTGTGTCCAAACATTTGACTGATACTGTATATTTAACAGAAACACAGAAAAGAAACTTTAAACATTAAATTATTTTAATAAGTCGTTTATTCTTTTTTATTGTCTCTACATTCGCCTTTATATCAGCTTTGTTTCTATATACATATATATTTCCTATTTCTTTTTCCTCTGTCTTGCCTTCCATAATATGTGTTTTTGTTTACGGCCTGCTGTAGGTCCACAAGGACCTAGTGTTGCACAGCCGTATGTGCACTTGCCGGGTGACATAGGGCCAGATGGCATTCAAGGAACCCATGGCTTACCTGGATATCCTGGACCACCAGGACCACCAGGACCTCCAGGTGTTGTTTTTTAAAATGACACACGGAACCAGTCAATGCAAATCATATGAAAAATATGAATTTAATTTATATTGTGATGTAATGAATTATGTATTTACATTTTAATTTCAGGTGCCCAAGGCCTTAAGGGCTTTCCTGGGCGGTCTGTTCCAGGGCATCCTGGATTTCCAGGACAGAAAGGAGATAAAGGAACACCTGGGCAGCTGGGTAAAGTCATCACAACAAACTCAGCATTTTGATCAATCTCATAAACATAATTAAAAGATAAAGAGAAGTTAAAAGGGAATCCCATAGGTTATTTTTTTTTACAAACTTTCAAAGACATTAATGCTACTAAAGGAAAAATATTACATGAGTATAAAAAAATTAAGAATTAACTGCTGAAGGCATGAGATAGTGTTATAGATTTTATACATTTTTTATGAATGCAATATACTGTTCCCAAAGATCTAAAATATGGCTCCAGGACTGAAGTGCTAGCCCCTTCCAGCAGGGCATGGATTTAGCCACCTCACGCCACAAGAATTCTGGGTCCTTTCACACTATATAATACATGAAAACCCCTGGTTCCTATCACGACCTCTAAAGTAATCTCAGTGAAATTCCACATTATCTGAATGCTAACTCTCTTTAAATGTTCTCTTTTTTTAGGGCTAGAAGGTTATGTCGGCCCACAGGGTAATAAGGGTCCACCTGGACCTCCTGGAAAAGGAGGTCGAACAGTTCTCACCAGCTTCCTGCTAACTAGACACAGCCAGAGAGCAGAGGTGCCCCCCTGCCCAGAGGGCAGCACCTTCCTCTACTCTGGCTACTCCCTGCTTTTCATTAATGGGAATGAGAGGGCACACGGACAGGACCTAGGTAAAACATACACCATCCACTGATGTTCTGATGTTTTCATACCTGCGCTAATTTTGACCATTTAAATCGGACTCTAGTATGGTATGAGTCATTTGGGCAGGTGTGAATACAGTAAATAAATATGCTCTACTCCAGAACCCAGGACCTTCTTGCTGTATTTACTCTTACATGTAAGCGTAGAGAATGTTCTCACGTTTCACTGTGATAGATTTTGATGAGCTTGGATTATTCCCTGTGTGAAAACAAAGCAAACAATGGGTAAAACCCTCCAAGTTTACAAACCACACATGTTAAAATGTCCTTAGTTTTATTGATTCCACTTCCCTGGAGTTAATTTAAACACAGCTGTCTGAAATGTTGAGCAAACGTAAATGCCGAGGGATGGGTGCTATTGTAATGTTTAGCTCTGAACACACCTTTCCCATTCAGGTTCTCTGGGAAGCTGCCTTCCTCTCTTCTCCACCATGCCCTTCCTTTTCTGTGACCCTGAGAACACCTGCCGATATGCCTCCCGGAATGACTACTCCTACTGGCTGAGCACTGATGAGCCCCTGCCCATGAACATGCATGTGATCAGTGGGGATGTCCTTGCCAAATACATCAGCAGGTGCATTAATATCAAATATATTTTACTGATGCGTTTTTAACATTGACCTGCATAGGTTTAATTCATATAATTAAATCAAATCTATTCACTATAACTCTAGTCACACAGAGCATTGTTGGGTGAAATGTTGAGCTGCTAGTGAGAAATGAGGGACCTTTGAATACAAAATATGACCTGTTTATGTTTGGCAGGTGTGCAGTGTGTGAGAGCTCAGCCAATGCCATTGCCATCCACAGCCAGACAACAGTGATTCCACGCTGCCCTGAAGGCTGGATTTCTCTGTGGACGGGTTACTCTTTTGCTATGGTATGAGTTAAATATAGACAATGAATTTTTTATCAATATAATTACTATAAATTGTTTCTTTAGAGTTAGGATTTAGAATGTGAACCTTACATTGAGTAGTTTTAGTAAGTCTTATATTAGGACTGGCTCTAATTCCCAAAATTCCTTCCATGGTTCACTCCAACATTTCTGATTAAAGTCGAAATATTATGAAAAACTCACTTAAACAGATAACAGAAACTCACAAAACAGATGAGCGCAGAGAACTATGAGCACTGGGTAAAAATGGAGGAGAGAGAGAACTGAGCAAAAACAACTAAATACCAGTGCTTCTGCTCCTCACTGCTGTGCACTCGGGTCAGGGTGAAATGCGAGTGGCTAATTATCATTTAAAGAAACAGGTGCTGAAACGGTCTGATTGAAAAATAGGATAAAATCCTACTGTTGAATACAACCATATAATACACACACACTCACCTGATATATGCCATGGCTGTGGTTTAATGTACAGTTTATGTCAAGAACTCTTTGTGGTGTTTGTAGTCTGTTATCTACAGTGAAGTGGAAGTTACTATGGACCTGCGTTTGAGTTTGCATTCACAGACAACTAATTATGTTCAGTTTAACACTCTCCTCCACTCTCCCCTGGCTTCCAGCAAACTGCTGTTGGAGCGGAAGGTTCTGGTCAGTCTCTGATCTCTCCTGGTTCTTGTCTGGAGCACTTCCGCCAGGTTCCCTTCATCGAGTGTCATGGACGAGGAACCTGTAACTATTACCCAGATTCCTACAGCTACTGGCTGGCCGTCCTGGAGGAAAGACTCATGTTTAGGTCAGTTCATATTCACAGCTGCTGCAGGTCATGCAACAATAACTTCCACAGTGTAGACCGCAGTACTGTAAACCAGACACCAGAATATTTTAGTAATGTGATTCCTAATCATGGGTGAGTAATATTTCATGTTACAACAGTTTTCTGAAACAATTTACAATCATCTATAGCTTTGTTCACATTTTTTGCAGCTTGCTACCAATTCCTACTAAATTAGACCTATGAAGGAAGCACCAGCATGAGCATAAAAATCGATTCCATACTTGGGTGGTAATGTGTATGGCATTTGTGTACGTCTGTTTGTCTTTTCTTACAGTAAGCCTTTGCCACAGACAGTGAAAGGTCCCGCGATGACGAGTGTGATCAGTCGCTGCCGTGTCTGCAAGAAAATACTGCTCGCTTAAAAACCAGCCAATAAGCTGCCCAGATATTTATAGATCTATTAAATACATTGAATTGCATTAGCTTTAAGGACATGACATTCAGAGATTAAATGTTTTTGTAAATTCTGTCGTGAAAAGTTAAAGAAGTTTGCACATTTTCAATTTGATTAAACGTCTTTCTGTTTCCCATGTCTTTATCACATGTTTTAAATGGTCAAAATAAAGTCTTTGAGGTTTTTTTGTTCACATGGGCATATGTTTATTTATTGGTTCTATTCTGATGGTCTCCCATATGACAATTTTAAGCACATGCAGGTGTAGAACTTGTCGTCTAAGTCATGGTTATGCCCTTATACTATAACACACACCTAGTCTTTACAGTATCACCATTCTCCAACAAAACATCTAGTCTGTTAAGAGGTACGTTTGATTCTGGGCATCGTTATAATCTACTAATCCTGCAGGTAATTATATAAAGCTTAAATAAATAAATCTTATTCTTATGATAGTGATAAATGATCATTTCCATGTAAAGAATAATTGTATTATTTAAGGGAATTGTAAAGTGAAATTGTCGCTCTAACAAAAGGTACAGAACTTGAGGGTGATTAAATAAAGTAAGTTTTATTTCAAATCTATACAGACATCTTACTAATTGCACATCATATTTTGTTAGTGGCAGTAGAAAGAGTAAAAGGAGTTACATTAAAAAGATAACAACCAAGATATAAAATCCAAATTACAACAGGACGTATACGGACACGATCAACCGCCAGGAGACTATACTCATGTTGACTTTATGAGCTGGTAAGGTCAGAGTAGAGGTCACTGTGACAATACAGAAATGCAACAGACTGCCATTAGCGGTTTATTAGGGTATGCCGCACAATTTGTTCATGCTGTGGAGAAAAAGCCATAAGCTCTGCTTTAGGAGCTCTCTGAAAATGTGAAAAAGAGGCTGACGATGGAAACATGATGGAAGCTTTAAGTGGTAACCCAGCGGAGACTTGATGAGCTGTTGTAAAACCTCTCCAGGCGTAAGTGATTTCATTTACTCTGCAGTATAAATGCGAGGCCTGGAAGCTGGATGCAGAAGAGGAACAGCACCCCTGGGGCAGCACCAAGTTTCAGATCTCCAGCAGCTCTTCGCTTAAGACAGAAAAGAAAATGCCCTCCTCAGCTCTCCGCCTCTCCCTCTCTCTCATGTGCCTGCTCGTGGCCGTGGGCGTCATCTCATGCGGTCGGCCTCACATGCTTCTGAATCCTGCTCTGGAAGGGTCTCGTGGGGGTCCAGCTGGAGAAGAGGTAAGAGCCGAAAGCCAGAAATTCTCATCTCACAGATGTAGTGCCAAGTTTGGAGGGTTCCAGCTTTAACACAACACTGAACTTGTTAACATACTGCTGAGTTAGATCAGGAGCTGCAAAATCTGCAAGCTGATGGACTAAGGGCCTGGTTATGAATGGACATTCTTGAATAGTCTTTCATCTAGGGCATCGAAGTAAAAAGATATTATAAGAAACATACACTCAAATAAAATGTTGAGGCTGTTCTAGGGCTGAATGACATGGGATGACCAGGCCTTTAAGTTCTTCTGGAAGACTTACTGCTCTTTCTTGTTTTGAATGTGCAGATAGCAGAGAGACTGAGTCTCCCTGAACTGCAGTGGATGCTGAGTAACTCAGAGCTGGGTCCAGTGCAGGTGGGCGAGTCTCAGAGCAGGATGGAGCTGGTACGGAGGGACAACCCGGTCACAGCCAAACCGGTCAACTGCATGAACTACTTCTGGAAGTCCAGGACAGCTTGCTGAACACAGCCTGAGCTCGGAGGGCTTTTCTCTGTCCACATGCTGCCCATCACTCTCCCTTTCCCCCTCTCTACCCTTCAGCTCCTGAGACGCTGCACTGCTGAGCCTCTGTAATTGTCGTAATTGTAGCAATTGTAGGACGTTCCTCGGTCTCAGTGTTGTTCTGAAGCACAAACTGCTTGAAATAAACTGATTACAGCATCAGAAAATGGCTCTGTGTTCTTGTGTTCCAAATCCTGTGAGATCTAAGATATGATTGTGAATCATGAGAGAAAAACATTCATTAGCTGGTCATTTTATCAGTTACAGCTTCTACTGTATTTGTATTTAGTATGAACACAACTCATAGCACTTTGAACTCATCAAAATACAAATAATTATACACTGAATTCATAGAGAGGAAAACACATTAAAATTCAAAATGGAAACAGCTTATAAAAAAACAACAACAAGCAATGCATAAGTTGGTCGCCCCTAGTCTTGTTGCATTTATTACAAACAATAAATGAATAATTAAACAAAACTATTTTATTTTATGAATTCAACATATTGGACATTTTCAAAGGATTTTAAAGAAAATATGTATCCATTAATTCATTCATACTCTGGAACTGCAGTTGGTCCAGAGCCTATTCTGAATCATTGGGCACAAGGCAGGAACACACCCTAGACACAGGGGCTCACACACTCACCCAGTCACTCGAGGCGTGGACCCTGGAGTTGTGTGCTATCATCAAAAGAAACAGCATATTTGACATTTCCCCAGTGACTGAGTTGTGCGCTGTCCAGGGTGTGTTCCTGTTTTCCACCCAGCGATTCCAGGATCAGATCCGGATCAACTGGTTACAAAAGATGAATGAATAAATGATTTATTTCCAACATGTTAAAAATCAGCCTAAAAACAGAAACTGTGCACTAAAATGCCATATTCATGTTTGCCCCTGTAGATGTTTTAACTTATTTTCACTTACACACTCAAAAAAATAAAAGAAATCATGTAATCTGTCCAGGGGATTTTAAACATTTGCATACAACTACACATGGTACTGCTCAGTAAGTCAATGGGCACATTATACACATGATTAATTACAATTTAAATGTCAGGATCACTGCTGGTGCATATGCGATTGTTTTCTGCCAGAGAACACAATGAGGTCCCTCAGAACAAAGGATTTATTAATAGTCTACCTTCATATACTATCAATATGTATAACTGACTATTAATGAAGTCATAAACACCTTAAAAATAGTTTATAAGGCGTTATTACACAAATAAAAAGGTCACAATGAGCCAGCGGTTCTATCTACTGAATATAAGATGATGCAGATGGGCTGAGAAGAGGGATCAGTAACCAGTTAGGGGGCTTGACACTTCTTCAAAACAAATCTGAAGCTGTTTATAACATTAAAAATAACCCTTTTTTAGAGCAGTCTTGATTGGAACGTCAGCTTTCCATCTGCCGCTGTCCTCATCTTCTCATGAAGTTCTTCTCCAGTGATGCAGAGGTCCTCTGGATGGAGTGAATGTTCCTTTTCACCCTGTCCTCCACTGAGGAAGTGGCAGCACTCTCTAGCTTCATGTTGCTGTATTGAGGAAGGTGGTAAAGGGAGGTTTTAAAAAGGCAGTAAATAAATCATTTCAATTCTCTTTCCACTTATATTCTCATGAGTGTATAAATATTTACATAAACCAATTTATATAAGTCAGATATAAACAAAGTGCCCAAATCTAATTTAAACCACTTGCACATTACCGATAAGAATGTGTGTATTCTACATTTTTCAAAACTATATACACAAATATCATACTCCCAAAGCCAAATATTACACTCAAAACCGTGAGTGAAGATTATCATCAGGTGAGAAATGTAGTATTGTGGTGTTCTGGCTGCTGATGGACCCCCAGATGAACAGAGCCCACCAGAGCAAGAGTGTGTGTTCTGTTCATATGAGCAGAAAAGATGAGAAGCCCTCCCCATCATGTGCTGCTTTTATTTTAAATTGTAGCCAGTTAGAAGGACTGGGGCCCCCTCCAGGGTGTATTCTCGCCTTGCACCCAATAATTCCAGGTAGGCTCTGAACCCACCATGACCCTGAACTGGATAAGCGGTTGCAGATAATGAATAATGTAGCCAGTTAATAATACACAATAAAGTCCTGGAAAAACTGGATGATTGACATGATTTTTTTATACATTGGTTGTGTTCACGTATAAACAACTTTGTTTTAAATTTTGGGGCGTCTCAATCTCAAAGAACCTGTCAATGTGGGACAGCAGGGGAAAAGTTAGAAAACTTCTAGTCATTAAAGAAAACCAATAAAATAAATTAAACTCACTGTAGGAAGCTGGCGTGGCGGTTGTGTTTGGCGTCATCCCGAGCTTTGTCCTGTTCATCTTGTCGTTTGTATCTCTGCACATTGCTCTCTCGCTCCTTCTCCCTTTCATTAGCAAAGCCCATCATCTCTTGCCGCTTCTTCTCCAGCTCTTCAGCTGAGAGACGTCTGAGACCGAAGTGCACACAGCAAATGTTAACATAAGACAGCTGATGTTGACACTGTTTATAAATCATTCTTCTTAAACATTAAATGCATAGAAAAATAATGACAATTACCAAAACCTTTGTTAACACTATTTTCTGTACAGTGCAACTCAGCAGTCCCTGAATTAACCCGTTAATGCCCCTTAGACCAGGCCTCCCCAACATGGGAAATGCAATGATTCAAATAGTCTTAGTACAGAATTTCAGACACATCCAGGCACAGTGCACAGTGAGAGGATACAGAGACTCACTTGCTGTAGTTGGCAGGCTGGGGCCTGTGGTAGCGCTCTCGATGTCTTGGAGGGCTGCTGGAGGCTTTGTTTTTGGACCTGTTGTCTGAATCATGGGAGGAATAGTTGTTCTTGTCTTCTCTGTGACGCAGAGGAGAGCGACTCCTGTCTCTGCGATGATCTGTGTGGTTGGACTCTGATGACTGGTGAGATTTACTCCCTGGTAACTGCAACAAATGAAATAAATCAACATTTATTCATTATACAGTCAAACGCAAAGAGAATATGAGTTCTAAGTAAAAAAGCCTGTTGTTAGACATCAGTTCCATATGAATATTAGTGCCTACACACACACACACACACACACACACACACACACACACACACCTACACACACCTACACACACCTACACACACCTACACACACCTACACACCTGGAGTCCATAGCCAGATTTGTGACGTGAATGAGAATTTGTGACCACTCCGTTTTCTTCCTTAGGTCGGCTGAAACAACACAACATTGATGTCAGTAAGGTATTAAATGTCTGCCTGGTAAGAAATACATGTTTTGAGACTAAAAAAGGAGAGTGTGATTCTGTCTCTACCCGTGCCTCCTATCGTCCTCATCCGAGCTGGAACTCCTCCGTTTGTGCTTCTTGTCTTTCTTCCTTTCCTTCTCCTCCCTCTTCTCCTTCTTGTCCTTTTTCCTCTTCTTCTTCTTCTCCTTTTCAAGATTTTGACGCAGCTGTGAAGCAAAGCAGTTCATTAATATCAATTATGCATTACTCAGGGTTTTAATCACCTGCAGTAAACAGTGCTTTTGCGTGTCTCACCATCTTTTTGATTTCTTTCATCTTTACTGGATTTGTGAGCACACTTCTCTTTTTGTCTTCTTCTCGTTTACTGAAAAAGAGAGAGAAAGAGTTGCTTATTTTCTGCAAATGATCACAAACATTTGTATGTTTGCAGATTATTATGCAGCTGAACATAAAATATATTACAGCAAAATTAGTCCAGTTTTAAAAACCTGACACTGTTTCTGGGAAAAAAAATGTTGCTCTGGTCTCTAATGTGTGTCCATGAACAAACATAAACAAAAAAGTAGTGAAAATGCCCGGAAACTGACCGGATCTCAAAGAGCGGATCTTCCCTGATCTTTGCAGCCATGTCCAGGCTGGAGACAGAAGAGCTGGGGTTGAAGATGGAGCCAGGCAGAAGTCCAGTCTCAGCAGAGGGGCCACTCTCTGGCTCCTCATACTGCTGCATAATCTGTTTATCGACTGGGCGCCCCATGAGGTACTCCTCGCGAGAGATTTGTCCAGCAGGACCCTGGTACATCCAGTCCAAACGCTCATCTTTCTTTCTGAAACAGCAAAACAGAAAGCTTGAAAATCTCAAACAGACAGCCCATGGACAGAGAAGTGTGAAGCATCTTGTAAGTGTTAGGATGACAGGGTGATAATTAATTATTAAAATAACTTATTGCTCCATTTATTTCCCTTAAAAATATATTTCCCCTCCTTCTGTAAAACACATTTTAAAGAGGTGAAATTTTGCTCCAACAGCATGTAATATGACTCTTAAACAACTACTTTGTTTACTCTCACATTTCTGCAGATGTCATATAAGTAAATTATGTTTAAACATAATGCTACAAACATGTTTAAACATGACACAGTAAATAAACTAGGTCCCACACACTTTAAAGCCCCTGTCTCCTCAGCAAATCGGGTGATTTCTTCTCGAGCTCGTTCTTCTTTCAGCTCCTTCTGTAGCTCCTCAATCTTCTTCCTCTCAGCTTCATGTTTCTGCTCTGCTTTCCACACTCGCTCGATGTTTTTCAGAGTTTGTGGATGCCAGCTTTTCTTCAAGTTCTGATTGAACAAAAGAAGACAACACCAATGAACGTCCAAACTACAGCCATGAGCAGACATTTTGCAAAAACAGTCAACAGAGCAATAACCTAAACAAATCAAGTCAAGTCAAAGTGATAAGATTATCATGTAATTATCATATGATGTCTTCCAGTGATGTCACAGCCATCTGTAACAAGAATACAGGCCTGAGTTAGCTGACATTTCCACTGTCTGTCAGAGTGCTGGACAGTACAATGATGCTGAAAAGCAGTTTGAGAAGACGTGGAGTGTGGTATTTATTTATCTATAATTTTTTTCGAGGAAGCATATGTTTCTCTTGGTTGCATTGTATGACTGATGATGGCTTGCTGATGATGGATGAAGTGGAAAAGATGATATATAATTATTCAGTCTGTATCTGTGTCAGAGAAAGAGAGAGCGAGCTATAGACAGATACAGTGACAGACACATTCTGTTTTAATAATTAATGTATTTGACGTTAAATGTGTGTCGGTATATTGTAACGAGAAGTGACGTAAGGTGATGTTATAACAATATGTAAATGTGTCAATATTTATCCAGTTGAACATTATTTCACATTCTTGTGGCTTATTAGAAGTATAAAAGTTTTCATCGAATACATGACCTCCACTCTTTACACAGTTCTGAAACAAATTGAGAAATGTCCTTACAGCAGCGATCAAACATAAAAGGTGTTATTTTAGCACTCACCAGATCCCCGCCTCCCATAGCGACCAGGGCTGGATACAACTATCACTTCCAGACAAACAAAAGAGCTGTAATTTAGCTCAAGTAAAGAAAGAAATATGAGAATAAAGATTTGTTCTTTTTAGACTCTCTTTTACGCGGCCGCCATCTTTGTTGTGGAAGTGAGAGCACACTGACGTCACTCTGATATCGCACCACAATCTGCGCCCGGCGGACCCCGCCTTTGGTATCCGAAGCGTTTGCCTAATTTAAAATTTAAAGATTTTTTAGAATACTACTTAATTCATACACAAGAAAAAAATTACTTGGTTGGTGTGTGTGTATTTGACCGAATGGAAAATATTAACCCAAATGAGATTCATGTTTAAATAAAGCCCAATAAAGAATAGGTTCAGAAACAGAAAGGATAGGAGGAAGTCACAAAATTATATATTTTGGTTATTCTTTGATTACTGAAGCTTTAGATAGACTTCCATAGCATGCTAAATGCTATATGCTGCATTATTGGGAAACCCAGCTTCATTCATCTCAATAAAGAATTAAAGAGTTAAGTATTGACAGCTGACTGATTTTTTTCAGTTGCATTCAGTATGAAATATGTTAATGAGGGGTTTTACAGTCAAAATAATGTGGCATATTTCCCCTGGTCAGTATAGTAAAATTATTCTGGGTCCAGTCTGGCCCTTATCCACCTTTGTCTTCACTACCCCCACTTGCTGCATGTCACCAGAATTCACCTTTGTGACACACTTGCTTGGATGGATCATATCTGTAAATTAACTTTGTGAACCTCAGAAAGAGGCATAGATATGAGTTAATAAAATGGTCTAGCATGAGGTCATTGCAGCTCAATGGCCAGTGCACTGTTCACTTTCCTCTGTTTGGCCCAGGTCCAGCTCTGCTGTTGTAAACGTTGAAGACTTTATTGGGCTGAAATGTCAACAGTGAAGCCTTAGGAACACATAAATGTGGGTTATTTACTCAGAATCCTAACAACCCACCGAGTCTGGAAATGGATATGTGACGTGATTTACTCTCTTTCTCTCTGTTTATTTACTAAATGATTTGAAAGCTTGCTCTTCTCTTCGTTCTGCATCATCGCACATTGGTGGTATTAAAAAAGAATTCCACCATTTTTAAAAATTCTGTGTCAATAAATGGTTACAATTGTAAACAAAATCTTTCAGAGTGGTATGATGTGAAATTTTTTTCTTATAAATTATGGGTTTTGACTTATTATAAAAGATACAGTATATGTCCAAAAGTTTATAGACCAACCATACACATGCAGTTATCATCTCCTTAGAAATAGAAAATAAAATGAGATGCCCTGGGGCAGCTGCACACGAGCCTTGAAGCTCAACATGTTCAATGACAAGTGTCCACTACAAGAGCATAATGCCTCCTAGTATTGGGATGCAGAGCATTCAAACTGTTGTCTGGAGTGAGGAGCTCTATCCAATGGGATAAGGCTGGAGTGGTATTTTTTCCTTGAGTGCTCTAGAACTGACCTCTCTAATTCTTTATGTCTAAATGGCATCAAATCCTCACAGCAATGTTCCAACATCTAGTATAAAGCATTTCCTGAATAAAAGAAAAGGAACAGACTTTCTATGAATAACCTTCATTTCAGAGAACATGTTTGATGAATGTCTAAAACTTTTGGCCACATAATGTGTGGTAACAAATTCTGTTTACTCTCTAAGAAAGAGCATGTTCCATTAAATAATTAACTGTAATTGACTTAATGAACACTGTATGGGCCTGCTTTGTTTGACGACTCAATGTGTAACTGAGCGTGTAAACAAAGCCACGCTCCACTGTTCCTTTGACATATTAATGACGAATAAAGCAGTTCTGAGAAAATAAGACTCATCCTCATTACTCTGGGCTCTGTGTGACGTCAAGGTGGGCTTAAAAGACCACCCAAACCTTCAGGATTGGAAATGTGAGGAACAGTTTCTTCTTTGGCTGAGAACTGTAGAATAACTGAAGACCGAATGATGCTGTTCCACTGCACCATTATGGGCTTGATCCTAATGCTCCACTTTACTTTGGGACACACAGCACCACTGCCAGTGGAAGACTCGGACATAATATACACCGCTACAGACAGAAAACAAGTAGGTCTTTAGAAACTTGACTCAAATGGCATGGCTATAACTTTTGCACTAGATTTACTGACTGTATTTGTTCCTGGTATGTTCCCTGATTTTAATGTTGTGGTTGATCTGTGTATAATAAAGGTATATGGACAGATGCTGAAGTAACTAAAAAGACTAAAAGAATGAATAACTTTTCATTTTTAATCTGCTTTATTGTTATTTGCTAATGGCTCCAGTTGCCTTTAGTGTTTCAGGCTCAGAGACCATCTAAAATGACCAGAAGAATAACTGCAATTACGACTATTGTTTCCTTAAGAAGGCTAATGACATATCCAGGGTTATCTGATAAGAAATTTATGTCTGAAAGTTTGTAGACATTATAATTAGTGAATTCTGCATACAAATTAAGTAATTACTATATTAATAGCAATGATCCCTTTTGATTTCCAGGATCTTGACAGCTACAGTGTTCCAGATTTCGTCATGTGGCTCCTGGACTCCAGGCCAGATGAACTGGAAGAGGCAACACCCCTCACAGAAGCTGCCTCTGATGAGAGAGGAGTAGAGAAACGACAAGAAGAAAAGGATCATGGTGCAGAAATTAAAACAGAGGAAAAGAAGCGCAAACCTGGCTGTAAATTTTACTACTGGAAATCATGGACAGCCTGCTGATCCCTTTCTGAACCTGATCACAGCTACAGCAAAATGTTTCTCTGTATGATGCCTTTCTTCTTTCATATCCTATCATATGTCTAGAAGTTTATAAACACCCCTTAAAATTAGAGAAATTAAGATACTGTAAACACAGTTTGTACAATCCAGGCAGCTGTGGCCTGAAGTTTAGGGAAGACTTGGGACCAGAAGGACGTTGGTTCAATTCCCTTGACCAGCTGGAATTTGGGGGTGGAGGGAGTGAAAGAACAGCAGTGTCTCTTCTCTCAACATCCATGTCATCCATGGTCTCAGAGCAGAATGCCATCAAATCCTCAATAAAAGATTACAATATCTAATATCAAGCGTAGTGTCTCTGTGACAGAGTGGGGACAAAATACTTGTTAACACCCTTTATCAAGAGAAACCTGGACTGGCAGGTGTCCATAAACTTTAGGTTATATAGTGCATAAACTCTGTCGACAAACTTTTTATTTGATGTAATTAATTTATTTGAAACTGCTGTCACTTAACTGTCTCTTTTTTTTTCTTTGTTTTGTGGTGGATGTTTAGCAATCCTGTTTTTTTTTTTTTTTTATAAAGCAATAATTGACCATATTTATTAAATGAGTTTAGTGACTCTTGTTTTGGAGAGTGAGTTGTTTGACTGCATGGAATAAAGCACGTAAAACCCAGCATTGTGTGTTCAGTGACATTTTATCAACTACTAAGATCATTCCAAGATTCCAAGAAAGCAGCAAGGGTAAGCAAGTTGTGAAAGATGTCTCACCAAAAGAATCCCACCTCCCAAAAGAAGCCTTCCACTTCATTCCATCTTCCTACCAAATATATCGATGTGCACTGCCTGAATACAGCTGGAGGAATCCATAAGAGAGAAGGTGCCGAAAGGATATATTTGTAAATCATCTGATTCAAAGCCAGTGTAGACTGACATTGCGTAAACTTGCTCATAACTGCAACGCAGACATCTCTGAATACATGCCCACACAGATTATATACAATAAAAACATTGCTAGTATCCTAACTATAGTTTGCAACTACAGCTCAGCCCAACATCTGGTTCATCTTCATGTATTTTCTAAAGGCAAATGCACAGAATGAAGCCTATTCAATGTGTTCAACTGGGAATATAATCAGATCTTAAATTCAGTTGTATTTATACAGGCATTTACATGACAACAGGTGTTACATGAGTTCAGAGCCCATCCGGAATCATTGGGCTCAAGGCAGGATCACACCCTGGACATCACTGGGCATCACACTCACACCTGTGGAGAATTTCACACAGCCAATCCACCAACATGTGTTTTGCGACTGTGGGTTAAATATGAGATGAGGAAACCCAGGCAGACACAGGGAGAAAATGCCGAACTCCTGATAAAGTGTGGCCCACGTTGGGGATTGATCCCACAACCCCAGAACCCTGGAACTCTGTGGTTACCTGTTATGACCCTGTGTAATCTGTATTCAGAAAGACCTCAATCAGATGGAAATTCAGAAGAAAAAATGTTAAAGTAGCTGATAGTAACTTTTATATCAATAAACCGCAAACACTTTTATCAAATTTAATGTTTAATTAATGAATTTATTTCTATGCACAAGTAAATCATATTTTAGACCTTGATTGAACAAGTTTATGCTCCATAGAGTGGGCTCCTTAAAGGAGTGGCCCTGTTTAAAAATACCTTTAACAGAATATAAAGTAGGTGACAGTATATTGACTGTTATGTATGTACGTATGTACAGTATTGTGCAGAAATCTTAGGCACCTAAGATAATTATATATATTTAAACTAATGCCTTCTCTGTAAGCATTGTATAAAGTTATATATAATTACAGTAAATATAATATAATACGGACTGCCACAAAGAGAGCTTTAGAAAAAGTTAAACCAACACATTCACACACGGAATATCACACTTACTGGAATAATGTTATTTGGTTTATTCTAATGTTGGGCATTATTTTTGTTTCTTTATTTGTTTTAGCAAATAAACATTTACTGCTCGGATAAATAGCTTTTTAAATCTCATAATCTCTCGTGCCTAAAACCTTTGCACAGTACTGTATAATGACAAAAAATCGAGTAGCATCTCTCTATCTCCGCCCACTGGGCAGGCGTCCAAGGCTGATGCGGTCGAGTGGAAGACCGAATCCAGTCCTCGGGAATTCAGATGTTTTGGAAAGTTTAGTTCTGATGGGGTGGTCCGAGGGGGTTTTCTGTGTGGTGGGTGAGCGGAGAGTTGGCTCCTGCTGGCTGTGGTTCTTTTTGGCCTGTTCAGAGCTGCTCTGTCCAACTCTGGCTGGTGTGAAGGAGCCGGTCTGAATGGCTGTTACCTGCTCAACTGAAGCTGCTGCCGGTCGTCTTTTCTGAGACGGTTTGATCCGCCTGTGAGGGGAGGAATTTAAGTTAGTTGTTAATCATACTGTCGGTTTTGGAACAAAGCCCCGTATCTCCATTTTTGGTCAAGTTTTCCCATTTCTAATAAAAATCTAAATACAACAGATGTTTTTTTTACACTTGGTCAGAGTTTGATGATGAATGACCAACGGAAACTGTACAGAATTGCTGGGAATAATTTTTTAATATTGACTTTTATTATAATGAGGAGTGTTTATTTTTTTCATATAGAAAATGACTCTTTTGGACGTAATGGCCTTGAAGTTTTGGTCAAAAAGGACTACCACTAAACAGTGGTCAATATAGAAATTCTTCTGGGAAATTCAGGAACGAATTCCCTTTCAAGACTCACAATCTCACAAGCAATAGATAGATAGATAGAAAGAGAGAGAGAGTCCTCTATTTTGGATCAGCAGTTTCACATCTGAAGGGTGCTACTATAGCAACAGTGGCGAAAATGTGGAGTTTGCAGAGAAGAGCTTTTTCAGCTCTACTTTTACTTTTATTCTCACTTGTGTAGCAATTTTTAATCTGCACAGAAAAGGTTCTATAATATCTCCTGTTTTGAAACCGTGACAATCAGTGCTTCCTCTATGTTGGCTTAGATAGAGACCATGCAGGGCACATCAGAGGTCAAAGCTGCAGCCCTATTGTTCAGGGACAGGTTTACATGTCAAGAATCGCCAAACTGTACTGGATGCAAAATCATTTCACTGCAATTATTGTACTTTCATGGCAAATTTAAATGAGAAATATCAACTAGATTTAAGTAGACTGTATTTGCCATATCAAATTTGTTTGCAATGTAGTACCTTTCACGGTCCCTTTTTGGTTTGAGAGGGGTGACAGAGAGGGGATCCATAGGGGTCCTGGCCCCAGGAAAGACCCTTTGTTTCTTCTGGACCTGCTGGACTTTAGTGTCACTCGGTGCATCACCATATCTCTCCGCACTGATGTTGGTCAGAAGAGCTGCACTGACCGGAGGAGCTAGTATACTCTGAGAAAACATAGCGATAGAGAGGAGGAGATTATTAGGGATAAAAATGGAGTATTGTGAATGTCTTACTGACACTGACACTTCGACTGGAAGAAACTAAATAAAAACATCACTAGGAGTATTCTGCTGCTGATAGTAGTCAGCTAATAAACTTCCAGTTCCACATTAAATGGTGAAGCAGTTACAGTTATTGCAAAATTTAAGGTGGAACTGGAAAGTTAGTATAAAAAATGTGAATAAAAATCTAAATTCAGCTTCATTTCACAGAAGAGTGAGGAGTGGGTGATAATATATGATTGTGGAACTTTTCTGAATGCAAATAATGCTCTAAACTTAATTAAAGACCAGCAGCTCCTCTGATATCACTGCAGCCTTCAGAGCATTGCTAGTCATCTGGGAATGAAACGCTGCTCTTTTTTTTATTATTGTTCTGATGATGTGTTCTGTTGGGAAATATTTTAACTAAGACACCCTGTAACTTGAAAACAAGGAGTGGTGTAAGGGTAAAAATAAGAAATGTTACTGGTCCCAAATCACTCCAAATGTATTGGATGGAGCTCCATCACTCTTGCTACACACCCCAGTGCTTGGTGGCTCTATTCCCATCGTGTGCAGTTGCTTCACAGCAGATTAGCAGATTGCTGAACTATCTCTGAGCCTGTTTTAGAGCAGAAGGCCATCAGCCATGTCTGGACTGTTCTGAAATTCATTAGAGATACCTGACTAGATCTCACAGATCTCCAATTATCAGTGACTCTGTTATAACTCAGCAGGTTTCTCATTATGCCCCCTCCCGGGCGTATTCCTGCCTTGTGCCCAATGATTCCAGGTAGGCTCTGGACCAACCGTGACCCTGAATGTCTATGGATAAGTGGTTACAGATAATGAATGAGTGAATGAAAGGTTTCTGATTATTACAATCATCTGAATCTATCATAGTTTCTTCATGACCTGGTGTCCTCTCTGTTACCTGCTGCTGGATGGTGGAGGGGCTGGAGAGTGGGGGACTGACCACGAGGACAAAGAACAGAAGCACACACTCAACAACACGCATCTGAAACACATACACAATGCAGCATCACAATGAAACCTAGAACAGAATTACAACCGAGGACAGTATAGAAAAATTCCCAGTGGCAAACATTTGGAAAATTCCAAAGCTCCTCTTCCAAAGCTCAGTCTTAAGAGTTGGTTGCACATTTTTGTTTACTCACGATCCAAGCTAGGGTAGTATGGTGGTGCTACAGTTAGTGCTGCTGCAACAGATCTCCAGGATCTTTGGGTCCTGGGTTCAAACCCCACCTGTGGTCAGTGTTTGTGAGGCTTTTTTGACTGGAAATTAATAAACAAAGTGTGGTCTTCAACATTTGAATCACACTGTACACCTCCAAATCCAACAATTAAAAATATGACCAGGCACCTCAAACATTTCAGCATGTCACTGGACATAACCGGACACTAAAACATATGTCCACACTCTGTGTGAGGACACTTTTGATGGGATTAGCCCCTGCCCTGCCCCAGACAGTCACATGTGTCCAAGCCCTGGCGTCTCATCTTCATTAAAAAGGTCAAAGAGATGGAAATAATTCGGCTATTTCTGATCAGGGAGGCACCATGTTCCCCAGGAGTATCCCCCCAGTGAGAGTCCGGCCCAAATCAGGCAGATCAGAGCCACAGCATGGGATTTATCAAACCCCCCCTGGCACAAGACACAGCGATAATCAGCTCAACTCCCAATGACCCCCACCAGGAATAGTTTACAGGAAAATGCTGCTTTAAAAAGAGCCCCTGGAAATTCAATTATGAGGGCTTAGACACTGTCGGGGTCTCGCTAACAACATCACTGACGTTGACCATGATGAAATGCACAGAAATCTATCATTTCATTCACCTACATTCAACATTGACTTCAAATAGCTGAGTTTTTTTTAAATAAAATTCAATGTGAGAACTTTTGGCTTAAATTAATTCAATTTGTTGTTTACATTTGGGACTATTTTATATTCATGTACATGATATTATATACATATATAGATATACATTTTAAAATGCCTTAATTTATGTATTGAATTAAAATAGTGTCTCAGCTACAGTGCTGTATAATAAAGTACATAAATGTATCATTAAATATATAGTTAAATTAAATGAATATACAATGGATTAATGAGTGAATAAAACACAGTAAATAACAAGAGAAGAACAGGAATGTGACAAGAGAGATAAATTAAAAGACATATTTACAATTTCAAAACTTTTAAAGTGTAAAATAATAAAATTATAAAAAAAATAATTACTGTTTTAAAACTTAATACATATAAATATATCTTAAAACATTTTTGTATTAATAAAAAATAATGTTAAAATTAATATTATTATATTAGTTATTATTAATAAGGGAGTAATTACAGTTAAAACTGCAGTTAAAATTAACAGCTAATCTCTGATCTGGGCTCTAACAGTGATATGTGTAAATGTTAGTAAATAAACAAAGAAATGAAAAGAAATGTTTATCATTATGGAATGTGTCTGTTTCAATCAAATTTGATTTAAATATATCAATTAGTTTTAAATATATACTGCATGATCAATTTAATTTAATTAACTGGGGTCCAACTCCATCATCCATTTTTGTGTCACTTTGTCAGTTTGTAAGAAATGTTCACTTCTCTTAATTATGTTGTTTTCTCTCCCGCTCTCTCACCTTGTTTTTAGTGTCCATTGCCCAGAGTCCCTTGCGATTTTCCTTCTTCTCAATTGTCCTCAGTGGTTATCAGTGATTTCCATCCTTAATTTATAGATTTCCTTGGATTCATGTTCGTCCAATCAGCAGCCTCAATTCTGATGACATCATTAACACACACCCAGAGAGAAGCTAGCTAACTTAGACGCATTATAGCAGGTTAGTAGAAGTGTAGAAGTCATTTTTGTTCAGATTCACACCATTTTTCATAAAACAATGCACGGCCAAGTTGTTATTTGGCACCTGGCGGGTGTGAAGAGTTAGAACATGGAGCTGTTTCTGTAGAGCGAGTGTTTAAGTGACCACTGGGACTCACTGCTTTTATTAGCCCTCAGCAGTCAGTGCCAGGGCCAGTTTGAACGAGGATGACCTTTTAACGCCCCCATGTGCGCCATGCTAATAAAATCACACTTCAGCTGGCTCCACTGCACTCAGGGATTCCACTAGAAACCAGAGCTGTGGCTCTACTATATGGACTAAAGTTTTCGGATACCTGCTCATCCAGTATATTCCTAAGGGTATTCCTAGGGAGTTTGTCACCCATGTACTGTAGTAACAGCTTCTACTATTCAGGGAAGGCATTAGACTGGCGGCTGGAAAATAGCTGTGAGGATTTGATGGCATTCACGTATAAGGCCATTAGTGGAGGTCAGGTGCCTGATGAGTGAGATATAGTTCTAAATTACTGTAAGGCATTGGGCAGTGCTGCATGACATCAGATAATCAGTACTGGGTCTGAAAGGAAGAGGCTGCTTAACTATATAAGCAGTATAACACTATATTTGTAGTGCGATTCATTCATTCATTCATTATCTGTAAGCCCTTATCCAGTTCAGGGTCGCGGTGGGTCCAGAGCCTACCTGGAATCATTGGGCGCTAGGCAGGAATACACCCTGGAGGGGGCGCCAGTCCTTCACAGGGCAACACACAGTCACTCCCACATTCGGACAATTTTTGAGTCGCCAAATCAACCTACCAACGCGTGGTTTTTTTGGACCTTGGGAGGAAACTGGAGCACCCGGAGTAAACCCATGCGGACACTGGGACAACACACCAAACTCCTCACAGACAGTCACTCAAAGCGGGACTTGAACCCACAATCTCCAAACCTGGAGCTGTGTGACTGTGACACTAATCTGCTGCATCCACCGTGCCGCCCCTGTACTGCGATTGTTTTCTTTTCATTTTATTTAATCAATAGTTTGGAGAATCCTGGCTGTGCTCCATTTATCATAAAATACCAGCATGAGCAGGTACAGATTCTGGTGTTAGGAGCAGAACACTAACTTTTCTGGGTTAAAACAAGCTGATTATTACTGGAGTGACTGCTGAATAAATGAAGCATAGATTTTGGAGAAGAAACAATTTCACCCAGAGGAACCAGAAATGCAGCTCTATTCCTCCACAGAGCAGCTCCATGGCCCACATCCACCAAGAGAAGGACAGACTCTGAAATAAATCTGCACTCTGATTCGGTATTCTTTAAGGATTATTATTTAGAGTATTTACACAGAGAATATTATTCAGTGTGCACTTTCAAAATGTGGGGACAATCCGCCATTTTAGAATGCGGTGTGGACATGTCACCAGTGTCCTCAGTGTGTGGAGCATGTGTGTGTGAGGGAGAGAGAGAGAGAGAGAGAGAGAGAGAGAGAGAAGAGAGAGAGAGAGAGAGAGAAAGAGAGAGAGAGAGAGAGAGAGAGAGAGAGAGAGAGAGAGAGAGAGAGAGAGAGAGAGAGAGTACCTCCTCCTCACCAGCAGGAGGCGTGAATGTTTTAAAGATCCAGAAAGAGTTTTGGTTACTGATAGGAGAATACTTTTTGCTTTTGAAAAGCAAAAGTAAAAAAATCCTCCAACCCCAGACACAACTGTAGGACCATGTGACATAATGAAGTTAAAAAAATAAATTGTGGATAACCATATTTGAACTCATACTTAAAGGACTAGTGGATTATTTGTGTGCATTATTACTGTACTTCAGGAATCTGAGGCCCACCAACACACACACAGTGTTTTGTTTTGTTTTGTTGTGATCTGAGTAAATCTGGAATCACTGGGTAAAATGAATCATTCAGATTTTATGCTATGTCTTACGTCACATGGCAGGCAGTTCAGAGTTGTCCCGCCCCTCCTCCTAATCTCTCCATCACAACACTGGCAAAGAAGTTTATGTGAGAACACACAAATACAAGGTTAAATGAAGTGAAACG
Source organism: Hoplias malabaricus (assembly GCF_029633855.1). Classification (NCBI taxonomy): domain Eukaryota; kingdom Metazoa; phylum Chordata; class Actinopteri; order Characiformes; family Erythrinidae; genus Hoplias; species Hoplias malabaricus. The sequence goes on from NC_089818.1 coordinate 14,798,245, forward strand.
GACACAATGAGTTGTGATGCCCTGTGATGGACTGGTGCTCTGTGCAAGGTCTGTTCCTGCCTTAATTAATTGAGCAAATCTATGTAAATGTGTAGGTTTCAATGGTTAACACGCATAGATTTTTGAATGAGAGGTGAGTATTACAACGTCTTAAACCCTTTAGAAATATTATAAGGGCCCTGTATGTCCAAAGGTTTGTGAACACCTCTTTTGATGTATATATTCTGCTACTAAATTGCTTAATGCCAGTTGTGAGCAAGAGAACTGGGATATCTGGAGTCATAGAACTCCATCCTTTTGGGATGAGTCAGATGGAGTGGTGCTCCCAGTCTTCCAAGACAATTTAAAGGACAAACTCCTCGTTAATAGTCTTTGTTTCAGAAGAATAACTGTGTGTGGGTTTCTACAATCATTTAGCTACATCATGGAGCTTTTTTAAGTGAGTTTCACACAGCCAAATAGTATAAGCCCAATGTCAAGCCTATCAATGGGAAAAGAGCTGGGGGCATTCTTATTGCTCAGCCCATTACTTTGGGCTAACTTTATCTGGTTAAATGGGAAATCCTATTTGTTGGATACCCCTAGGCTAGTGTATACAAGATCCTTTACATCAGTGCTTATAAAGTCATTACATATGCAACGTATGAAACTTTGTGCCAAATGTGTTCTGTTCCAGCTCCA